>NC_051161.1:24994670-25038998 GCF_013339745.2 Dermacentor silvarum
TCAGTAGGCAATTCCTTCCCGCTAACGTTGTCGTGCAGGCGTGCCTAACGGCGTCAGCGACGAGATCTGAAAAGTAAAATGTATTAAATCACAGTTTACGTCAGGGATTCTTTCTGCCACTGCAGCGACCGTGCAAGAGGCGTTGTCACGTGATAGTGCAAAGCGCATGACGCTCATGGCAACGCCCATCCTCCACAAGTCTTAACAAGCATCTTCATTCGTCTCTCATTACGAGTCTCTTACAAAAAATACTCCTCTTTCACACCACCTTGTATAGGTAACCATCACAGCAGGAGTTCCGGGTTTTCTTTTCGTCGCTCAGTGTCCTCTTATAGTTACTCTAATTTCACTCCATTTTGTTCTCTGGTATGGTCATTTACACGAGTAACAATGCATAATGAATAATGAGAAAATTCACTACGGAAAAGGCAGTGTTATCGGCCAGATTACCGGCCTTGCAATCCGCATCAGAAAGGGTGGAAGAAGGGGGGGTGAGAAAATGCAAGCGACGTGTGATGGAGGGCCGTTAGCTATGTACTACTGTCGTGGACAAATGAACAAAAACAAATTAGGTCCAACCGCGTTACTTCACTGCTAATTCAGCTACAGCATGTGAAATAAGCAATACTCCATGCTTGAATGTTTAGCTCTGGACGTACACCATCGTTTTGCGACGTTGTTCCCTCTCGTAAGAGATCTTTTACTTTGTACTTTCCCGTTCGCTTTTCAACGGTCCACGATAGTACACTTGCTAACTCAAAGCGGCATTCTTGAAGAAGTAAATTTAGGCCTAAGGCGTCCGAGACTGCACTCAGTATTCCGTCCTTGCTTCTCTTCCAGGTGGCGACCGCACCCGAAACCGCTGAGTCATGGAGTTTGAAGATGTCCTCGAAAAACTCGGTGGCTACGGAAAGTTCCAGAAAATGCTGGTGTGGGGATACCTGGCCCCCGCTTCCATCCTCATGCCGGGATACTTCATGAGCCAGATCTTCATGCTGTCCACGCCCAAGCACACCTGCCAGCTACCGGACTTTGTGCGCGCCTCATACAACCTGACGGCCTCCGAAGCGCTAGTCCTGGGGGCTGCCCTTGTCAGCGAAGACAACTGCAGGGTGTTTCCGCCCACGGCCCTCAACTCGAGTTTAGTGAACCAAATCTTGAACGGTCCTAACGCCGCAAACGGATCGTCGTGGCTTGCGACCAGCGACATCGAATGGGAACCGTGTGAGAGGTTTGAATATGACAGAACTTTCTATGACAACACCGCTTCGACTCAGGTATACGTACTTTTAATATTATTTCCACATGTTGATAACACAAGTGCTGATAAGATAATACTCATCCCGTTGTGAAGTGACGTAGCCACGCTCATAATGGACACGGCACGCTCATTTTCGAGTTCGTTAAACACTCGCTGATGTTTCTCAAGTGCGGCATAACAGTACGAGAAAGGTGTCGGCGCGGTATCGAAGCAAAACAGTGTATAAGGCACAATAAACGCACAAACATGGCGACCGCTTATGTTGTATGGCTTTCTTTTGATGTCACAAAGTGGCGCCCTCTGTTGCAATTATCGCGTCAAGTATGTGCGCTACGTCGGCCACGCCTTGCTGAACACATCGGTGATAATCTAATCAGCTACGATCCATACAGCGTTACGCTTGGCCAGTGGTCCTTGGAAGGAGACGACCTGGGGATGTTGGAATGCCGGTGGCTCACCCTCATTCATTCATCGATTGATTGATTGATTGATTGATTAGTTCATTCAAGGCAAAGTGGCCACCCTTCCCACTTTGGCAACACCTATAGAACAAAACTAAAATGTTGTACGCATTTGAGCAGACGAGAAAAAGGGTGTGACGTGTGCCCCTTAGACAATATCGCCGAGAATTTTCTGCCACTTTATTACTCGTTTCTTTCAACCTGCCATAATTGTGCTGTAGAAAAACGAACCGTTTGAAACTTTTCCAAACTTGTGGAGCGTGAAAATCGCCGGCTTATTTTGCCATACACCGCGGAACTTGACTCGTGAGGTCAGAAAAAAAAAGAAAAAGAAAGAAAGAACGCTTGTCAAGTTCTCTATTACTTTGTGCAGCAGGTATTGTGCCTCTTTATATTCATAATTTCTACTGTTGCACAGTGCGTGGGTCGTTTTATGTTTGACATCTATTCACAAAGCCTGAGAGGTGCGTTCAATTTTACGCTCGTGTTCCTGGGGCAGACGGGTAATTTCCTTGTCGTTTACCTCAGAAGAGCAACGTTTTCATCTGCATACTTGCGCTCTTTTATTTACCTTGTTTTCTTCAATGCCTTATAGCGGCTCTTGTATTGTCAAAAGAAATGTTAAATCGTTACAAACAACCATGACTGATCCATTTAAGAAACGGCCATGGAAGCACCTTGTTTTGACGACGAAACATTATCTTTCAGAGTAAGTAGGAGTGCTCGAATAGTGAAATTGTCGAATTTAAACAATTAATAATTTAAGAAAATCGTGGTCTTCAATATTCTAATCGAATACTTAGTAGTTTTATATTCTAAAAGTATAACTAAAAATATTAAGCAATATATGTATTATAACGCTTACTTTCATGTCCTCGATATTTTTCACAACTCGCTGTCATTGTTCTTTTCCGAGCTTTGCCTTGTTGTGTTATAGTTTCACATATTGTTCAACTGCCCCTGTCCTCCTTTTTTCTTTCGTATTTATTTTGCGCCTTGTTGTATGTACACTTTTTCCAATACTTATTTTTATTTGTTGTTTTGTTTTACTGATACTCCCCTTCTATTCTTTTTTTTTTTTTGTATGTATGCGTGCGCCAGCACCTAGACCTCATGGTTGTTCTTGGGCACAATAAATAAACGATTGATTGATTTATATGAAAACACATATACACACACAGAAAAGAACTTAGGGAAGGAGCAGGCTGACAACTGCTACCTAGAGGGGCACAAAGCTTGCCTACTGTTTAGGAAGACAAAGATAGGAAGCTGAAGTTAAGGGGAAGGAACGAAGAAGGAAACAGCAAGCTGACAAGCCACAAAGACGAAAGTAAGGCAAGGCATACAGTGAGCAAAAAAAAATTTTTATTAAATATGCACAAACATAAATGAATGCCTGGCTCAAGTGGCCAGAATTTGAATTCCAATGCGCAAGAATTAGAATAAGAAATCAGAATTGCAGGAGGAGGAAAGAAAGTCAGAAGGCAGGGTTGTTAACCAGTAAAGCGTCTGGTTGGCTACCCTACACTGGGGTACGGGAAACGGGGAATAGAAAAATGAGATAGAGAGTGAGACAAATATTCGAAGCAATCGAATTTATCATCTTGAATCGAATATTTGCACTTGAAACAGACCCATTCGTATCAAAATTTTCAAATATTTGCTCACCCCTAAGAATAAGTAAATCTGTACGTACATAGACTACACCTATAGAGATTTCATTGACTGCACTATTACAACTCATAATGGTATCTCAACTTCATCGTAGGTTCATCGGTAGTTCAATAAAATCGACGGGCTGTTCTGCTCCAGGAGTTTATGTCCTACCTATTCACTACGTGTGGGATCCGCACCGATATGAAGCAGACAGTAAATGTTTAAGCTGACTGAAAAGGAGCGCACGAGCATGGTAGTATCGGTTACCTTTTTAGATTAACCGCTTAATGCTCCCTTTACCTTATGACGTACGCTGCACAACATTATAATCTCAAACTATCGTGAGATTTCTGTTCAGCGAGGCCTTCTCTACAGTTTTCTCTTCAACATCGAATCCTAAGCGCATTCACAATTCAGACTCAGGCTGAGCGTGCGCCATTCGCCGAGAATTACTTAATCTGACAAATTAAACATACTCATCCGCGCTGAAGTAGAAAAAAAAAAGATTGACAAGAAGGACATTATTTGCGGCAGCGCTTGGGCATGCAAGAATAAGCCGATGGCTTTCAAAGCCTTGCAGCATTAAGTCTGCTCTTCCCGCAGGGACGTTTGGTATGACAGTGCACTAGCAGAACTGTATGTGTGCGCGTATAACTTAACATACTTGGAAAAGGCAATCACGAGTTGTTCAAACGTCTGACCATTTCGCTCACTGTGCGTTGAATATTCATTTCTTTTGAATGTGCCTTGAGGCACGCTTATTAGCTACACTCACGTGTACAGCCTACACGTAAATAACTATAATCTGGACAGTTCGGCGGCTCTGTAAACGTAACGACCACATTTCCGGGCCATGAGAACTTCTGGATGGGAACACAGTGATCATTCTGCAATGGCTGTGACCTGCGAGCGTTAAGAAATTGCTGTTGTTTAAAAAGTTCATTACGTTTTCGTTTCTGCGCGCAGCAGAGTTAAATCGAGCGCGTCTGTAACGCACACGCTCCCAGTTAAAAAAAAAATGCTTATTAGGAACGTGTGTTCCTACGCTATATGGTTAAGACGTTTCTCGCCGTAATTCTTACCTGCTTTAATTGCGTGTGCTTTCTAGGTGGGCACACGCAATTACGGTTAGGGCACACGGCACCTTTCTAGGCGCCGTGTGCCCTAACTGATTAATTTATGCCCGTGTAAAAACGAACACCGGTACGTTGCCCACGCGTAGTTGAACCAACGTGGTGTTCGTTGTTGAAACCTCGTTTCCTGCGCTGTTTCCCGGTTTAATATGATACCCTGCCTATACCGGTTCAAGCACAGACGATAGTACTTCGGGTATGCGTCGCCAGTCGGTGGCACTCTCCTAAAGGTAATGGTGAGCCATTCCAAAGCGTTGTTTATGTATGCAGAAATTGCACAAATAACGTAAGTGTTGCAAGTGCTATAGTCAGCGGTAGCCGTAAAGTTTAGCGATTAAACGCACCACATGCTGCCTGGACGATATGCCATTTCCGCTAAATCATTCATTTCCACGTGCGTCCCCGTTATACCCCTAACTGCAGACGAACGGAACAGGTAGGCTACATCAGATCTGGCTATCCCGAGACACACAGTTGAAGAGTTGTGGCTGCTCTTTTCACAATATGATACGTACGTCCCTCCCACATCCAACTTCCAATTCAACATCAGGGAACAAAAAATAAAAAGCTTCGCTGATGTGTCCGACGACGACGTACTTTCGGGGGCAACGTGGCGGTCACTGACAATTATCTTTTTCGTGTCTTTCAGTGGGACTTAATCTGCGAACGCAATCACCTTCCAAGTCTAGTGTTCACAATTACAAGCATAGGAAGCGCGCTAGGAACGATTTTCTTCGGCACACTATCAGATAAGTAAGAACCACGTGTTATACTCTCCTGTACTTGACGAATTGATGAAAATTCAACAGTTGAAATGTCGTCACAAATGAAGACTTTCTAGAGAAATAAATGCTCAGTAAACAGGCTCGCTTAGCGAGAACATTCCAGTTTAAAGAATTTTGACATTTTCACTTAGTGTTATAGTTAGAAATTTACTATAGGATGACGCTATCTATTAAAAGAAGGGAAATAAAAATACTGTAGACCAACGGAAAAGGTAGGAAATGTAGGAGAAGTTGAGGATAAAAGAGATTGTCGGCCTAATTTTTCCTTAAATATCAATGCGCAAAGCTTATGTTAAATACTTGTGTCCTTTAAAACAAAAGTGCCAATGATATATGAGATATATGCGTCATGCAAGCTTAGGTCTGTTATATGTTGTGTAGTGTGGAGTGTAATGATGCAAGTGTTGCAATTATGTACTGTTGTCGGCTGCTAAACTGAGAGCTTCTTTGCGTGTATATGACCATTTGAAGTGTTTTATTTATTTATTTATTTATTTATTTATTTATTTATTTATTTATTTTATTTATTTATTTATTTATTTATTATTTATGTATTTATTTATTTATTTATTTATTTATTATTTATTTATTTATGTATTTATTTATTATTTATTTATTAAATAATCCTGCATGTTATTTGTACAATCTCATGTGGCTTCTGGAATCTTGTGGAGAACTTTGTATGTGTTCACGATCTCTGACTGTATTCCGTGTTTCGCGATGAATTTCGTGATTTCATCTTGTTTGCCAAGCCACAAGGAGTAGTCGGTGCCTATAAAGACGCGAACGTCTTTGAAGGTCAACTTCAACGAAATTTCGGAGCGCGTGAAAAGCCTAGTTTAAGACAACGTACAGTATCGAAGAGCCTCCATGCAAGATTTGATGTTTGAAATACGAGTGACTGTGTCAAGAAAAGCTCGCAAGAATAGCTGTTTTCTATACCGAAACTGGTAAAAACGTTGCCATTACCACTTGCCGGAAGTTACGTATGGCCCAGAACGCGCGGCTCCTCAACATGTATAGCCTCCGAGCTCGCGGTGCGCTGAAAAGATCTCGGAGGCGATGTTATGGCAGCTGTATACGTCACAGCCGCTTACCACCAGGCGCACGCGACGTCTGCTTTGGAGCTGTTGCTCAAAGGCTGCTAACAAGAAAACTCTGCTCTTATCAGCCCTGCGGCTTTTGCTAAGATTGCTTCTCCGGTATACAAGGTGTTATTGTGAAGACGTCTAGCAATTTTTGAAGATCACCTGTGAAAGTTCTATCAATTCTAGTCCTTGAGCTGGGTTACTCAAAGAAGCGGACATTAGTTGCACGATAATTCCAAATGCAGTCTTTGAATAATTACTAAAAATTCACAAATGCAAACTAATTACCTTACGGCACATATGTAACTTACAATTTGTAGCCGAAGAGTTCGCAAGGCATGAAACGAATTCTGTGGATGACACCATTTGCAAGATTTGTGTCCATCAAACATGCTGTAAGGATGCACTGCTTTTCCACTTACTCTTTCAACAAAACGCCGTTTTATGCTGTGAAACACAAAAGTAACTGGGCCGCCAATGTACTTCTTCGCATAGTTCGGGAATTAATATCTCATAACTGGTGTCATCCCGAAAATTCGTTCCAAGTGGATCCGCCTTGCGAACTCCCCGGCCACAATTTGAGATTGCAATTGTGTGATGTGAGGAAATTAGTTAGAAACATAATTAGTGAATTTTAGTAATTACGCAATTATGCATTTCCTTTTCTCGTGCAAATATTGTTCGTTTCTTTGAACAATCCTGCTCAAGGATTAGAATCATGCTATCTGCCACCGGTGATTTTTTTTAACTTGTTTAAAATATTCGCAGAAGCAACCAGTATACTGCTCATTTATAACCAATTTGGCCGAAATAATATTTAGTTGCAGCTGGCCTTTAATACCACGTCATTAAAAGAAAGGAAAGAAATGGGCGAATGCACGGCGTCAAACATGCGGCGTTTTGACGACATCTTTCATTCTTTGACATCCCTCTAAGGCGAGGATGCAGTACAGTTGCGTCTGTAGAATGTTAGAACTGGGATTTGGGCGCTGCAGCAGTGAACATGGAAGGCCGCGTGATGAGAACGAGCGTGCCGATGATCGCAAGACTCGCGATTATGACAACTAATAGGGGCTAATAATCCTGAGACGGTGATTCTTCAGGATCGGCCGTCGGTTCACCTTCTTCATCACCGTGGTGGTGGCCACCGTGTTCGGCATATCGTCCATCCTCGTGACCAACTTCATCGCTTTCATCGTCCTGAGGTTCATCAACGCCACCATCATGCCGCAGATATTCCAGATCCCGTACGTGATACGTAAGTATACAGTGGAGCCATGCTGTATAGACCGCCTCTTCCTACTCTCTGTATGTATACCGCGGTGTGCAAATGACCGAAGGAGCGTATCGCAAGCCCTGCGGTAAGGAGCTCTAACGCTGTGAGCTGTGTGCCAAAGGAATCTGCAAAAGCTAGGGTTTTCTTTTTTTTTGTTTTGTATAGATACGAAAGATACGGTTTAATTGCACGCCGCGCAGAGGCAGTGGTTCAGTGTTTTTTATACGTAACGCAGTCACTGGCGCAGCCGGGCTTGTCCGCGCAAGGACCGCCACTGCCGAAACAGACGCTGCCGTATAGACGAAAGCCTCGTGACAGGGGCCATAAAGCGCATAGGCGTCACCTGTACTCCTCTGCAGCAACAAATATTCAAATCCTGAGTTAATATCGTTATGTAGCGCAGCCTTCCTATGGCACCTCAGAGAGGGTCTCAGCAATACGATGCACGAAAAAGTTTATTTATTTATTTATTTATTTATTTATTTATTTATTTATTTATTTATTTATTTATTTATTTATTTATTTATTTATTTATTTATTTATTTATTTATTTATTTATTTATTTATTTATTTATTTATTAACATCTGTCAGGCTGTTTTCGGCTCGACTTGCTGGCATTTGAGCGAAAGACCCTCCGGCCAGGACGAGACCGCTCCTCCGAGCCCGGTCCAACACCTCCAATTACTTCAGACATTATTAATTGTTTGATTAATTATTGACTAATTAACTGATAACTAATTATTCGATTGATTGATTGATTGATTGATTGATTGATTGATTGATTGATTGATTGATTGATTGATTGATTGATTGATTGATTGGACATGCAAACACAGTGCTGGAGCTGGTGGGTACCAAGCAGCGCACGGCCATGCTTGCCGTGGGCTGGATGTCGTGGACCGCTGGCCTGTGCCTGCTGCCGCTGGCGGCTTTTCTGACCCGCGACTGGACCGTACTCGGTCCTCATGTGCTCTGCAGCAGCGGCGCTCAACGCTGTCTACTGGAAGTAAGGCGCCATTCTGTTTGCCCTACGTATGCATTTGCTGCGTGGTTAATGCGCGATATATATATATATATATATATATATATATATATATATATATATATTAATGAAGCAGAGGCCGCCCCTGTGTATGGCCGCTGAAGAGGAAGACGAAGTATCGTGCCGTGATCGCGAGTGAGCCCCGTGCTACGAAAAGCCCTTGCAGTGCCTACCTTTACGTAGCGTTCTTGCAAGGTTATCGACGACAATAAACCTCGTCGCATTTGGTGGAGGTTGCTGAGATCCTGAATTCGCCTCGTCCTGGAGCTCCGCACTCGAACCCTGCCAACACCAACACTGTCGCCCAGCACTATGCCTGATCCAGCCACTTTGTTGCCTGCACCACCAGCTGCCACTGTCGTCTGCGCCGGCGTCCCTCTTCATCGCGACCCACCCATTTTCACTGGGACCGCCGAACACGACGCGGAAGACTGGCTCTCATCGTACGAACGTGCAAGTGCCAATAACAAATGGGACGACCAGTCTAAGCTCTCCTACGTGTCTTTCTACCTCGCCGACGTAGCCAAACTGTGGTTCTTCAACCACGAATCAGACTTTTCAAGCTGGTCAGCATTTAAGACACTTTTTGCCGAAGTCTTTGATCGCCCCGCTGTGCGTAAGCTACGCGCTGAACAGCGTCTGCGCCAGCGCGCACAGCAGCCTGGAGAGACATTCACCAGCTACGTCGAGGATGTTCTCGATTTATGCAAGCGGGTAAATCCCACCATGTCAGAGGATGACAAGATCAAGCATATCCTCAAGGGCATAGAGGACGGCGCATTCCAGATGCTGCTGGCAAAAAGCCCAAAAAACCCAGAGCTTTGAAGAGCTGCATCGCCAACATTCCATCGCCCGCCAGAACATTCAGCATGCCGATTCCGTCTCGAGCATTGCGATTTCTGCGGACCTTCTGCCCAACTCGACCCTATCGCAGCATATAAAAGCTTTTATTCGTGAAGAGGTGGCCAGGCAGCTCTCGCTGCTGCCTCATAGCGACGCACCTTCGGCAGCTTTGAGTCCAACGCTACAGCAAGCAATCCGGAATCAGATATCGGAAGCGCTTCCTGCAGCTCCTACAACCTCCCCACCCAATCCTATGAGTGTGCCGCAGCCCTATACCGACTTTCCCAATCACCCTACGTCGCCACCGCTCAGTTACGCAGCCGTGGTTGCACGGCCTCCTCCGCCGCCAGCTTCCTTTTCATCGCCCATGCATCCGGCTTCAATTCCTGTTGCCCGACAAGTCACCGCAGTTTTTTTCGTCCAACCGCGACGTGGCGCACTCAAGACAACCGGCCTATCTGCTTCGCCTGCGGCATTGCTGGTCATGCGGCGCGCTTCTGTCGCCGCCGCGCCCCAACAACGCCTACCACCTTTGAAACGCCCATCTACGCACCACAATACGCCGCCGCGTCTCCGTTTTCACCGAAACGTCTTGAAACCGATCGCCGATCAGAAACTCGTCGTTCCCCTTCCCCTCGTCGGCGTTCGATTTCACCCCTGCGTCGTCGAGCTCCCACTGAAGCGGGAAACTGACTGGTGCAGTTTCCCGACGACGAGGTTTATTGTCCCGACGAGGTTTATTGTCGTCGATAACCTTGCAAGAACGCTACGTAAAGGTAGGCACTGCAAGGGCTTTTCGTAGCACGGGGCTCAATCGCGATCACGGCACGATACTTCGTCTTCCTCTTCAGTCGGCCCACATACACAGGGGCGGCCTCTGCTTCATTACTATATATATATATATATATATATATATATATATATATTACGCCTGCCATGCACACTGCACTCCGTGAGTTGACATTTATCTCCACCTTTGTTGTTCGTAACATTAAGCTCCGCTGGTTAGTGACGATGTAACGGCGCACAGAGTTAAACCTGAACGGCAGGCAAGGGCGGACGATAGAGGTGCGGATTTCCATATAAAGCTTATTACGCGATGAGTAATTCCTCGCCAAATAATAAAAAAGCTTAGCTTTGCACTCGGCCGCGCAACGCTTGAAACAGCGAAGTAGGGCGCACTTTCCGAAAGTGCACGCGAACTTTTCATCTTATTACTCATGATGATGATAATTTCTTTTCGCGCGTCTCGGACTTACGGCCGTCACTGCGCGTTGCATAGCGCAGCTTGCAACACCGACACCACGTTCCACGAGACCCGCTCCGTGAAAGGAAAGGTTGGCGCTATCTTCTGCAGCCCTTGAGGGAGCATGGCTCAGCGTTTCACTCTCGCACTCATAGCGCGCAAAACCTCTTCACCTCGCAGAGCACGAGCGTACGAACGCGCCAGCTGTGGACGAAGACGACGACGCTCGAACGCAATCATATGGTTTGCATAAATGCATGCTATGCATGCTCTGCAGGCGTGGCTGTATAGCCTAGTGGTTACGACGCTCGCTTTGGGACCGAGGGTACGCGTGCTCCAATCCTGCCTCGGCAAGAAAGTTTATTTTATTTTCTTTCTTGGTAGTTTCTTGCTACGCACCACAAATTACGGCTGGCTTCTTGCTACGCACCAAAAATTGCGGCTGGTTTAAACAGCTTCGCTGTTAATAGGGTACGTACACTTAGAAGTAAGCATTTGTCTTGCGGCCGAGATCCTGCTATTTCGCCGTTGTGTCCAGGAGTGCAAAGACAACACCTGTACCACAGCAGTGTGCTTGATAACAAATGAATTTCTGAACTGGAACACAAGTCGCTGCCTGTGGCTTCTTCAGTGTAAGAACCCGTCCCGAAATTTTACTGATTCTTCACAGAAAACAATTCTTAGAGGCACTGCGGGGTTCAGAGAGGGCTCCGCGAGTGAATGTCAGACGCAGCTTGACTCATTGCTTCCTGAATAACGGTTTGAGCGACTGCAAGCTGTCGGGAAACTCCCTAGCAACTCTCAAGAGTCACACATCCAACTGATGGGGGAACAGTCTGGGATTGCCGGTAACCGCGCAGCATTTCCCACCCCACAGAAAAAAAATTCACAGGCCTGCGCGGAACACGCAGCACAGTCACAGCGTAAGCTGGTGGAGCGGCTCATGAGTATACCTCCAATTTCGGCACCACCACAACATCGTCTTCGCGGCAAAGTCTCTTCGGCTCGTTTGAGGATAACGATCTGAACTGTCCGCCCGGCGTCGATGGCAAGCTGCGGCTTGTAATGCTCTCTGCACAGCAGTCTGCTGAGACCGATGATGCCTGGTAGTAGCCGCGCACGTAGCTCTACGATTCATTTCTTCAGCAGTGGTTCGTACCGTGCGAGGAGACGCCATAACGTATACCGAAGAGGTATAAAAAATACGCGGCGCACATCTCACATCCCTTGACCTGTGGCACGGTACGTTGTTGTTGTGGATGATGATGATGATGATGATGATGATGATCGTTGATTGGAATTTTCAAAACGGGCTGGTGACAAATGGTCACCAAATGGTCACAAATGCTTCAGTTAACCAGGTCCCCAGTTACATGCAGCATGCAACTGCTATATGCAACTTACATGTCGGGCACGCTGCGTTTGCAGGCGTGTCCAACATGTGCGTGCCCACCTTCTGATTACGGTTGTGCAGGCGCTTCAACTAGATGGCGCCACCATACTGGCGGAGGCTCGGGATCACGTTGATTGCGCGCTAGGGCGCGTTTATAGGGGATTTTTTTGCTGTCTCATAGCAAGCGCTTGCGCGGCTCAGTGGTAGAGTATCGACTCCCGTGCAGTGGACCCGGGTTCGATCCCGGCGGGAACCGAGTATTTTTTCTCATTTCTGGCGATAGCGGTTACGGACACCGGACACCAGCGGCGGAAGCGGCGGCGGACACCATCGCCAACCGAAACGGCTATTGGAATTAGCCCATAACAGCTTATGCTGTAAAATACGTCAAACTGATAGCGTATGACAGCTTTTGTTTTCACTTCCCCGTCCCTAGAACAATGTATCGTGCTCTGGGCAGCGTCACTTGTATACAGGACTTCCTACCGCGGCGGCACTACTTTTATTGACTCAGGCGGCCCCCGTTCGAGCAGCCCCCGCCTGATTACCAATCCCAAGTCGACGACTTGCAGCACTTCCGAAGCACTTTCCGCAAAGTGTTGTTGTTGTTCGTCCGACCGCTGAAGGCATTTACGTACGGATAAATACGTCGATGAATAGCCGTCATTTTAACGTCCTCAGCATCACCATAATCATCATCACCAGCCGCAGCAGCCTGTTTCATGTTTTCTCCTAGAGTCCTTTTTTCATTACCCCGAGACATCCAATTATTTCTGCATTGCGTCAGCGGATCCCATCCTAGGAGTCACCTGCTCTACGCATTGCATGACCTGCTTAAGGATGTGTAAGAGAAAGTAAATGTGCAGGCCAAGACTTCAATTTTTTTAAAAAATTGGCGATTGGTAGACACACCCACCAATCGCGAATTTCTTTTACGCGCTGATGGCTTTGCCTGCACATTTAGGCAACAATATTGTCTAGGTGCTGTGTTAAAGGGCTGTTTCAGCGTGCCAGCCAAACGTTGTGCTCTCCTATCACATTCACGTGCACACAGCTCACGTGCTTGTACACGTGTCTCTTCTTGGTGCCAGGCTGCTGCCGGAGTCTCCGCGGTGGCTTTTATCGCGGGACCGCTTCAGCGAAGCCACCCGCGTGCTGACACGCGTCGCGAAGACAAACGGCGTTTGCCCGCCCAAAAGCCTGGCCAACGACTTGGAGGTAATTGGCTAATCGAGCGTGCCTCAGCAGTTCTCTCTCCCTCTCATCAGGACGCGCATTCTCTTTTTTGTTCTGTCGCATTCCTTTTCCTTCACACTTGGCTCTGTTATCGGAACGTTCCTCGCTGACGCCATTATTGATCGAAAAACCTGATAGTGCCCCCCCTGGTTGGCGCTGCGGTAGACTCGTGTCCATCAAACAAGAAAGAGAGCGGGAAACAGTTGTAGAGGCGAGAAAATTGCGGGGAGAAGTAATGCGACTGACCTGCTTACGCTGCAGAGAGAAAACAAAGTTATCCTTTCGGTCATCATGAAAGGGGAAGCTGTAATTGTACACATGGACAGGGAAACTTGCCCCCACTGTGGCTATCGGTAGGGCTCAAGAAACAACAGTCACCTTCCAAAATCTAGGAAAGCCCCTCATGTAATGTCCTATTGGGATCCTCGAGGTATCAATAAATAAAAGAAGTGGTGTATAAACGGCTGGTTTCTCGGAGCACTAAACCGAAGCGAACGTGTAGTAATGCCTTCAACAAATCGAAGATAAAGAACTACTTTCAAAAATAAGTTCTCGAAGAAGAAATCGGTTCTCAAGTATTATACGTGATTTCTCTCCCTCCCTTATTCTTTTTCACGAGAAAACATGCCAAGCAAGTTGCCCTCGTTCGTATCAAAGCAACAGACATATTCTTGAGAGTGATCTTCTCGACACCGAATACCTAATGGCGTTATCATTTTCTCTTGCCAGCGGGTCCAGAGGAAACTCGCAGAGGAAGAAAAAGTGGCCAAGTCGTCTACTGCTGACCTCATGCGGATGCCGAAAGTCCGTAGTAACTTTCTCATCATCACTCTCAGCTGGTATGTAAACTTTGCCGAAAGTAATGTTAAGTTTAATGGCCATTTCTCTTGACTCCTGGACTGAGGGTACCACTCACTGCAGAGCGGAGGAGGTACCTACGCTCGTGTGCTCTTTTGCATAAAGTTTATTCTCTCTCTCTCTCTCTCTCTCTCTTAATGCTACCTTGTTTTAGGTTAACAGACTGCGAATGCACGTATGTATTCTGAGATTCGTGTCTTGCTGTACTACACGTGGCGTGTGGAACATTGTGATATGAGAAAACAGCGAATATGGGAGCGAATGGGGAAAGAAATGTTGGCAAGGATCTCCTAGCATCAGTCGTCCTTATAATAAGAAAAACAAGACTTTTCAGCAACACCGAAGCATACACCGTGCCCCACATAACAAAACACTTACGCAGTGAAAAGCTCTAGTCTTTTGGCATTACTCTTCGGAATGTGGATGTCGCGAGCATACGAATGTTTTCAAAAGGTACGTCCGGAAAGTTTTGTAAGTTCACTTTTAGAGTGCAGCTCTTAGGCGCCTGTGCCTGCGTTGAACGTCAGCGTCCCTCGGCGTAACCGAGCGAACGAGCACAGCGAAGGAAGAAAGCGCGAACGCGGAGCGCAGCAGGGGATGAAAGACGGCGATAGCGAAGGGAGCGTGAGGAGTAAAGCGGAGGAAGCCACCTTGAAGCATCACCAGATGACGCTCACGTCTGCGCATCCGTGGCAGCGGCGGCGCCGGCCGTGCGGGGGAATGAAAGAAGAGAACCAGAAAGCTCGCCTTGGCGCATAGCGTTCGTCGCAAGCGTTTCCTGTTAAAGATTACGGTTGTGTATATAAGCTTCGCGGCAACTGCGTGGTCGGTCTATATATAGCGCCGCGCGTCGCGGCTCTGACAGTCGGTGCGGTGATTGGTGCGATGCCTCAATATATCGCGAAATGAAAACACGTATAGAGCTGCGTTAAAATTTCGCATCAGGGAGTATCGTGATCGACGGTGATTTTTTTTTTCAATGTTCAACTTTAGCCAGCTCCTCTTCTTTCACCACCAAATGCTAATATATGACTAATAGGAAATCATTTCAAGCTGTCAAGACAGGCGAGCTCGTGTTCACAGTTTTACAATTTTGTGCAAACTTATAAATGACATAATTATCTCCCATCTACACAAAGCTGTACTACACTACAGTTAAACAGTGTTAACTATCCTCAGCGTTCCATTGCCACGTATCCGTTTCTGATGCGAAGGGGGAAACGGTAAGTATGCTCACTTTCCATTCCGATACATAAGAAGATTTCTTTTATCCCGTGGTTATGCAGGCCCCTAATGAAATCCACAAGAAGAGCAGTGCGTAAAGAACAGGGCCGTTTTGCTGCAATGAACAAGTGGCTGTGACGATAGGGTGGGAGCTCTGAAGTATTCATTTGCACCCGCTGCCTACCGAGCCAAACGCCGCTGATTCGTCCAAGCTCTGGAGTAGATGCCCATTTCGAAATTTCGACAGGGACATTGAGCCATTATAAGATTTAATATATTTGACGCCTGCATAACTTAGTCAAGACTGCGACCACTGACATATTCAGGGGCAGTAGGAGAAAGAGTAAAGCCACAGGCTACCTCTGCCTCGCTTGACATGCTGAGACTCGCGCTGTCTACGTTGAAACAAGAAAATAAATCGATCATCTGATTAACCACGCAGAAGACAGCCATCTCAGCTCTCAACCACTGAGTCAGTGATGCTTTCGCCCCGTCATCAAGGGTCGCCAACGCGGGGGCATACTACGGCATGAGCATCAACGTGACCAACATGAGCGGCAACGAGTTCGTAAACTTCTTCCTTCTGGCCCTCGTCGAGTTCCCAGCCTGCGTGATCGCCTGGTGGGCCATGGAGAAACTGGGGCGTCGCTGGATGAACGTCTTTTTCCAGTTCATGGTCAGCGCATCGTGCATCGCCTTCTGCCTCGTGCCCAAAGGTGAGCGCTCGTGCGTGTTCCCGGTGAGGCCTCTAACAGCGACAGCATATACTTATTGCGGCGATATTTTGTGGCGTCTGTGACGGGTATCGTTGTCGCGATCCTTCTACAAAACGTCGCCGGAACAGCAACTCTCCTCCATCTTGTTATTCGGCATTCAAAAGTGCGTCCCCAACGCGAGAATCAACGGGTCGTCTTCGTCACAGTTGTCGTCGTTATGCGGTTATTGTCATCGTCATGATTACGGCTGTCCTCATCCCATTGCCTTCATCGTTGGACCACTAGCTACACCTGTTTTGTGTTGCACTAATCCTCTCAAAGACTGATATTGCGCCCCCCCCCCCCCCCAAAAGCAAAATATTTGAATTTCACTTGTAGGCCCTTTAAAGCGACGCTTTTTTATTATTATTATTTCTCCTACTGTCTCAAGTTTTGCGCGTCGTCGTCGTGTTTCTTGCCGAGTTGGAGGGCGACGTGTACGTATTTGCACGTAAATAACGCGAGGGGGGGGGGGGGGGGGGGGAGTTTCAGTCAAACAGAAATAGAAAATATATATGTTTCGATTACAACGCGAAATGACGGCGCAAAGAAACACAAAACGACGCATAAAAATCATAATTTCGCCAGTATGGCAAAACAATGAATGCGATAGCAACATGTCAGAATATTGCACAAAGTAAGGCTCGTAGCTTTAGTGGCATTGTGAATTGCAGTAAACATAAGCAGACTAAGTAAACGCGCCTGGGGTGCGTGCACGCACACGTAAACGGAGAAAAGTCGATGATCGCGAGCAGCCTCGGTCAGAACCCTGATATGATGAGGAGCGCCTGCCGTGTGCAGCGCGTGCTTGTCACAAAGCGTTTCAGTTGTTGCCGCTTTCTCCACCATAACACGTGTGCCGCACGTCCAATACTGAGCAGATCACATGAACTATACACTACCGGGCGCGGAGGAAGATAAACCCGAATGAAGGTACCAGGCGAGCTAGCGTTCTCGACGAGCAGCCCACACATGCTATCGGCCACGCGCCTGGAATGTCCGTATAGATGCTCTTGCAATATCCACATGATAAGAAATGATGGTCCCGTCCAGACATTATTGGGACAGAATTCCGACGGAATAGTCGGTCACTTGCAATGAGTCGTGGTAGGGAAGCGTATATAAAAAATTGAAGGACACTTAAGCAAGTCCTTCCTTAAGGACTTTTAAGAGTCCTTAAAGAAGGGCTCTTAAGCTTCGTCTTTACGAGCGGAACGCGCTAGCGTTATCGGGCCTCGTTGTAAGCTGGCTTTCCCACTACAACACAGAACGTGAGAAAGCCAGCTTTTATACGCCGCTCCACTGTCTGTTTGTGAAATAGAAGAAATGAAATTTGTTTATTGATTGATTGATTGATTGATTGATTGATTTATTTATTTATTTATTTATTTATTTATTTATTTATTTATTTATTTATTTATTTATTTATTTGCTTTCTTGAACCTCGACGACGTTGCCTTTCTAACTGCTATACACAACAATTACTGTGCAAATTAAAAATGATCTTGCGCTCCGCCTTACCCCTATTTGCAGCGTAAGCCGTCAAAGATGCTTCAGAAGGTTTTCATGGTGCCTACCTAAGGAAATGAATATTTCTTTGTGAATTCTTGCTACTGGCTAACGCTATACTTCAAGCCAATACATAGGTATTATAAACTTTATGTGCAAGAAACGCTGCATGTCGGAGAAGCGAATCCTATAGAATATGCTGAGACTTTCGGAACAACGTGAAAAATGACAGGTCGATTGCCTCGCGGAAAACTGTCTCGACCAGTAATAATTATCGAGCGAAAAGCAGTCTCGCTGACCTAGGCAAGTTATACGTTCGACGTTTGAAGTGTCAAGCATGCACCAGTTTGCACCTGTAAATTGACTTCAAAGCGTGCGCTTTCGTAGCGCAGTGGGTTTCAAACTTGTTTCTTCCGCCTTCTTGCATGCAGAGGCGCTAGTCACCGGCATCGTCCTCGTGATGTTGGCCAAGTTCTCTTGCACTGCGTCCGCCATGGTCATGTACCAGCAGGCGTCCGAAGTGATGCCCACTCCTGTGCGCTCGTTTGCCCTCGGCGCATCCTCGTCGGTCGCTTCGACGATCACCATCTGTATGCCCTACATCATCTACCTTGTAAGTTCTGACAAAATGCTCCCTTTATGGTGCTGAAGCAATGCAAACACAGAAATTATATTTCAACAAAATATTTAGGCCCTAAAATGGTCCTTCCTTCCTTTTATTTTTTTTTTATTTCTTTTCTGGTGCATACCATCGTCATCAATAACATCTAGTTCGCATTGAAATAACTAGTAGGCATGCTGATCCGGTGTGATCTATCTATCTATCTATCTATCTATCTATCTATCTATCTATCTATCTATCTATCTATCTATCTATCTATTTATCTATCTATCTCACTCAGCGCGACAGAAATGAACCCTTGAGGAAATGAAACTGCCGACTCCTCACAAAACGTATGCTGCGGCTTGTGCATACATGGTATATCTATAGAGTGCTGAACACTGACCCGTCGCACAGAGACGTGCAATGTGTAAGTATTTCATCCCGCTCTCTCTCTCTCTCTCTCTCTCTCATAGGGAAAGTACGGAGCCTGGATCCCGTTTGCAGTAATAGCCATGCTCGCAACACTGGGAGGAGCATTTTCTGTGTGGCTACCTGAAACCCGAGGTTATCCTCTGTACCAGAACATGGAGGACGCGCAGAAGTTTGCAGAAAAACAAAAGTTCTTCTCTTTCAATAGGTATGGGTTGTTCGTCTTCTCAAAAAAGTGCACGAGAGACGAGCGAGTGATACACAAAGACGGCAGAGACGCCAGCCTCAAAAGTTCGTTCCGACGACGGAGTTGACATATATTTACTTATCGTTAATTCTATCATAGGTTATCGAAAGGAGATCAAATTCGTAGCTGTCATTAATCCCACCCGGCAGGATTCTCTCAGGTTTTCGATTTCGCTTCGTCTTTTCTCGGCTCTTATCGGGGATCAATAGACTTCAGTGGCAGTTCAGTTTCCTCATGCTAGCCAGTTTAAAGCTGTGATAAGCAAAGGGTAACTTCAAAGAACTAATGTACATTGACATCGTAATCTTCAGAGGCGCTGTCCTAACGTCCTCGCGATGGTACATCTCTTCCAAGCTTTGAAAGCACCGTTCTTTTCATACCCAGTATTCCTCGGTATGCTTAGTCGTGCGCCTTTCAATTACCGGCAGAACTGAATGTGCATGGATGTTTATGGGGTTTTCTCCTTGGGACTTTTCACTTATACCTAACACACACCGCTTCAAGAGAAGTATCAATGTCAGCAAAACATCGCAAAGCGAATGCGGAGAGTGTGAATGTTCTCTGTATTAAAGTATTTCTGCATTGCCTATCCCACCGGTTTCGACTCCGCTTGTCGGTCAATAGCTCGTCGGATATATTTGTGGATATTTGCGGAACACATTGCAACTTATGAATTGCAGCTGGTGAATTTGTAAGGCATATTCGCGTTCAATGACTTCTAAGGATCAGATAGGTTTCGCGATACGCGCCCGTGAAACTTACGGTAAAAATGCACTGTTGTTCCAATTACTTCTTTAACAAACCGCCATTTTATGCGCTAAAGTACGAAAGCAACCGGAACGGCCATGTATTTTGTCGCACACTTTAGGAATTTCGTACACTCGAACTGGTGTCAGCCTGAAGATGTGTTCCAAGTGGACATGCCTCCCAAACTCACCGGGTGCAATTCGTAAATTGCAATAGGCGTCGTAATGTAAATGTTTAAAAATGAATCAGTGAAAAATTTTAATTAGTCGATTGTACATTTCGATTTCTCGTGCAAGTGATGTCCGCCTCTGAGTAATCCAGCTCAATAACTAGAATTATGCCATCTGCCACAGGTGACTTTTTTTTGATAACCTTATAAGAAGAAGTTATATGTATATTGGTACCCAGCTATGAAAGCACTGCATGTTTACCGACAAAGTAATGTAAATGGGCTCTGAACTGCATAACGAAACAATATACCAATATATAAAACCCGTGCATATAATGTAGCGTCAAAGGCATCTCTTAAGCACACGGAGCTCTCAATGTAACAGCACACAGTATTGAGCGCTTTACTCATTTTCTTACATTTGGCCTACCACACTCTTGGGCTCCTGGGTGTGTGTCACTTGGTATGAGACACAAGGGGCATAAAAGCATTTGACGTATTTACATTAGTGTCGCACATGCACTTTCTTTTCTTCGTCTTCTCTCGACAAACACCAAACGTGAACTTCATCCATATGACTTCGCTGCAGTCAACGTCTCAAAGTGTCAATTCGCATGAACTGGTGCTTGCATTAAGTCATGCCCTGTGAACAATGAAGCGCATAAACAAGAACATTGCATGGCTTAAAAATTGCGTAAGATCACACGTTACATTGCATTAAAAATAGACAAACGTATACGCATTGCGTTTAGGTTTTAGGGGCATCTAATAACCCGTTTCACCAAGGCTTCGCTGTACACAGATTCCAACACAAACGTTGGATCTACATACAACGTTTTGCAGGTTTTACAACCTTTCAAGTAAAACGCGGAACACTACGTTGTCATCTATATATTTCTGACGGTATATTCGCTGGCATTCAGCATAGCCAACGTTTACCTCGAATACTCAACATAGATGTATATACTCTATACACACGTGATATAGAGAAAAAATCCCAACGTTGCCCTCTGATTTCTTTTATTCTCTGCAGGAGGCGCAGGGACCAACACCCTACTCTAGATAACCAACCAAACGAGAAAGAGATGAACTTGATCTCGAACGGCTGTGCTCTTTGAAAAGCTGTGACGAATTGCGCCCACAATGTGAGCGCCGATAAGTTTCTTTTTTTTTTTCAAGTTACCTAAGCCATGGACTGAAGCCGTCGACATCTCCTTCCTTCGCCGATTTATCCTCGAGCGGCCAGCAGCTGTTGAGTAGTGATGCGTGGCTTCTTTACAGTTTACCAGGCCTCCATGCGGATATCCGAATAACGTCCAAACCGTCGGGCGGCAAGAGAACAAGAAAACGCCAATTTTGTTACTACATTTGCCGTTTTATTTTACACAGGCGTGATTAATCCTTCGAAAGCGTGTTGTCGGACTGCAGCATGTATGTCGGCATGTCACGTAGCCGTGTTACGGCAGTACGTAACGTGACTAGCGTGCCGCCATTTTTTAGGTAATCACACGTACGATGTCCCCTCTATCCTACAACATTGTGCCAACTTGGGTCAATTGTTACATACTTAAGCTCTCTATACTAGTAATTTTTCTTCTAGTTTATGTTTAATAGCGGTCTAGGGGTTTGCACAGCAAGAATTGAAACAAACACAATTAACTAAAATAGTATTCGAGTGAGCTAGTCAATTTGCAGCTGAAGGAATTGTAATAGTTGGACGTGCGAACGGACTAGGTAAAACGACGGCCCGACTAAGGTGTTGCTGATTATCTACTAGAGTTGATAGTCAAGGGCCCTTTGACCTGGTCCTACTTTTTGTTCCTCAACCTCAGGCTGAAACGTAAAAATTTACACTAACAAACGACCACGAATTAGCATTCAAACATATCGAAGTCATGCGACTGCACAGTCAGAAAGTTCTTCTTTCTGGGGTTTTACGTGCCAAAACCACTCCCGATTATGAGGCACGCCGTAGTGGAGGGCTCCGGATTAATTTTTACCCCTGGGATTCTTTAACGTGCACTACAACGCAAGCCACGGGCGTTTCTGCATTTCGCCTCCATCGAAAGTCACAAAGTTGAGCGCAACTCCGAGAGTATCGGTGTAGCCGGGATTTTAAGGGGTCACTAAAATGAAATACACCTTAGACTAATAAGGCATTCTTACAGAAGTATATTCTCGTCAATCTTGCGCAAAAAGGTTCGTTAGTAGAGGAGGAGATGAAGGCCAAACTTCTCCGTGTTGAATTTCGCTCCGAAACCCCGACATCGTACGTCAGCGTAAAGTCACAAATTTCGAAGTGATTTTATGTACTTGGGATTCTTGCGGCGTGGTGAAAGCTCTCAAAACTTCTCAAGTTCAGTCTTTCGCTCCTTTAGGATACTATATTGTCCACCTTTGTTGACAAACAAATAACTAGGCCCGGAGCACGCAGACGCAGTTAGAATTAATGACGTCACGTCAAGATGGTGCGGAAACTTCAACGCGGCGGCGCCACCAGTTCTTGATCCTTGCGTCTTTTCTGGATTATCTAGCCTGCTCTCAACGGCAGGAGTGGCTTTCTTTTGGTATTGATGAAGCGCAATTTACTATAATACAGCTCAACCTATTTTTTTATCTCTTTAGTGTCCCTTAAACACCACTGTTCCACCATACACAACTGTTCCACCACTGCTGCAGAACAGCACCGTACAATTGCTGTTCTGCGAAAGAAGTGGGTGTGGCTGTTTGTCTATTGCAGTTATCATCACACGTGGCCGTGACTTCTCGCTCTTCCGGCTCATTATTTCGCGAGCTCTGTATACGATCGCGTGTGACCTGTGATTAAAAAAAAAAGGTTGTCTTTCTCACTGCTATTCTCTACTGAACGCAACTAGAAAAGTAAAATAAAAAAACTCGATTCCGTCATTATTAAAAGTACACTAAAAGAACAACTTAGACTGATAAGTTAGTGTTTCGAGACTGTATTTTCATTATTTCGCAGTAATGGGTTGCTTATCGGGAGAGGAAATGAATGTCAAGGTACCATTTGCTGAATTTTGTGCCGAAACCCCAATGCTGGCAAGTCAGTGTGACGTCATGGATTTGAAAGTATTCTTCAGTGTTGACACAAAGTGTGTGGTAAGACGGGGCACAGTCAGAAAGGGAACAGGACGAGCGAAGACCTACAACTTATCTATTGAAACAAAAATATATATCGTCGGCCCTACCACTCCGCGAAGATGGATGATAAGCGAAGCTTATCACAACAAATGGAGGGTATACGTGCCCGTTCACAATGCTGCACGCAGGTAGTTTTCCCTTGATGAAAGATTCCTTGCACGTACCGCGAACTCTAAATTCACCAAGGTCTTCTCGACTAGTAGCGTAATGTTCACTCAACACTTCCAAGGCATTGCGTCGCTGTTCGTCGGACCGTATCACACGGATAAGGGACAAGTTGTTGTCGAACCGCAAGCGCTTGCGTTCGATGCCTCGAGTTTGCTCGGTGGCGTGGTTAGCAGCATCCGCCCGCCATTGCCGCTTGCGATTCTTCAAAATGTAATTGCTTCAAGATTAAATCTGTCCGTCACGTAAGACAATGAATGGCTCATACCCCTTAAGCAATGGCTCATACCCCCGTAAATGCGGCCTCCCCATTACGATGACAGAAGAGAAGTGAAGTTCTGCGCCGGAATGATGAATGTTAACGGAGTCTGCTGTGGAAGAAGACGACGACGACGAACACGGGAGCAATGGCGCGAGCGCGATCACGCGGTTGCGCCCACGCGCGTCAACATGACAGTTGCGGAAGAAGACGACGAAAAGAAAACGAAAAAATCACTTATATCCACGTTCATCTGTTAGATTTCTTACCCTGTGTCCCACCTTGGGCAGAAGTAAACGTTCTTGCAACTTGCTAAATTCAGTCTCTGGCTCTTTCAAAATACAATGCAGTCCATCTTTACCAATAAAATATTAACCGGGCCGAGCAAACTCTGTCAAAATTTCATGACGTCACGGAGATATGGTGCGAGGACTTCGAGGCAGCGTCGGCCTGCTGTCAATTTTTTTTAACGTTTGTTAATTAAAAAATAGACTGTGGGGTTTTAGTTGCCAGAACCGCAATATGATTATGAGTCATGCCGCAGTGTCGGACTGCGGGTTAATTTTGACAACCTGAGACTCTTACGTCTTTTCTGGCATACCCAGCTCCTCCTCAAGGTAAGAATGGCTTTGTTGATATTGTATAAAAGTAATTAACTAATACAGCTCAAATTAATTTTTTGTGGTACCCTATTAGTAACTCATGTGTGATCACGTTCATAATTTTTTTCCCCACAAAGGTTCACAAAAAACTTAGCAAAACCTTTTCGTGACCATTAAAGCTTCCTTCTAGAAATAACTATACATGTCTGGCTTGAATAAAAATTATGAAATTAACCCGGACGTCGTGCTAGCTAGAATGACGTCGTTCTTAAAGAAACAAACAAGAGTGCTTCTTCTAGCATTTCTTATTGCTGCGCTCACGCTTGTCAGCAGCAGTTATTGCAGAAGCGAAGCGAGCCAGTGTGTCATGACGTGACCACCTCAAGCGTACCGAAACCGACACTGGTTTCTAGAAACAAGTATTATAAAAAGTTGATCGGGACACTCTGATAGGTGCCGCTATTTTTCCTAGGTTTTAGAGGGTTTGAACCATCATTTATTGCAAGAGTCTTTATTGACTTTGCCAAAGCCTTTGATCGCGTTCCCCACTCTAGATTCATAGCCAGACTATCATCAATACATTTAGACAACCTAAATAAGGAACTTTCTCACATCCCGCAAACAGTTTACGTTTACTGACAATCATTCATCTTCCTTGGCCGATGTGTCATCTCGTGCACCTCAAGGTAGCGTGCTGTGTCCGCTATTGTGTCTCAGTAACATCAATGATTTGCCGTCCAACATAACATCAGCAATCAGATTATTTACCGACGATTTCGTAGTTTATCGCAAAATTAAGACACCCGACGACCACTTCGCTATTCAAAAAGATCTAGATGAAATTACAAACTGGTGCACGCTATGGCAAATGTCACTAAATACAGCAAAATGCAAATTAATTACCATCAGCCGAAAGCAAACAAACTCTCTTTACACTTACTGGCTTAATAAAAGTGCTCTCACTGTCACCCCCCCCCCCCCCCGCCTTGTACAAATATATTGGTATCCATATACAACAAACTTATCATGGAAGGCGCATATAAAACATGTTACAGCAAAATCATCTAGCACACTTGGTTACCTAAAACGAAACCTACGCGAAACCCCTTCAGCCACTCATGAAATAACGTACAGAACCTTTGTTCGTCCTCAACTCGAATTCGCATCCGCCATCTGGTCGCCTCATCAGGAATATTTATTAAATTCTCTCAAATCTGTTCAAAACCAGGCCACACGTTTCATCGCCAAACATTACAGTAGGCATTCTAGCGTTACTGCTATAAAGAAATCCCTATCACTCGCATCTATTGAATCAAGAAGGACGATAGCTCTGCTTTGCTTACTGCACAAAATCACTCACAGTCAACACGAAACTTACATTACCATTTTCCCGACCATTTCGCACATCTCGCCGCTTACATAACGCAGTTTCACACGTGTGTTTGGCCGCACAAACACATTTAATAAATCTGCATTACCTCGGACAATATCAGCTTGGAACGAACTTCCAAGCCACATTGTTGACATTAATAACCTGGAATCATTTCGAGAAACATTTTTAAAAAATGACTCCGCAGTCATGCGCACGTGTGGTTTAATTTGTCCCATGTGACTTGACTGTCGTCATGCTCGCTTCTTGCCTGCTATTTATATGTATACATACGTTTGCAGTTCTTTGCCAGGAGTTTCATGAGCCATGCGCGTTTCTGATCGCCCAGAGTGTTGTTGTTGTTGTTCGTTTCCTTGATGGTGAATGGCGTCTTTTTCCAGTTGTTTGATTTGTTGTTAGTTATGTTCTGCTGTTTTCGCTACATGTTGTTTCTCTTACCTCCCTCACGCAATACTGGTGCCTGTTAGGTAAGTGTATAAATAAATAAATTAATTAATTAATTAATGTCGGAAATGTCATGTCAGGATTCATTTAAGTGACGTCTCAGTGAACATATTATTTTTTGTGGGAGCTATGCTACTGCGAAATGACTAACCGGGGTGGCTTAGCGGCTACATCGTTGCATTGCTATCAGTGCGAGGTCACGGGATCAAATCCCGGCCGCGGCAGCCGCATTTCAATGGGAAGAAATGCAAGAAAGAAAAAAATGTGTTCGTGTACCGTGCATTGGGTGCACGCTAAAGAACCCCAGGTGGTCAAAATAATCCATAGTTGCCCCACTACGACATGCCTGATAATAATACCGTGATTTAGCATGAAAACTCCCCAAACCCCCCTTTTTTTTCTTTGAGAAATAAAATGTTTTCAAACAGCTCATTGAAACAGTTCTGTCCATCGCCTGTAGATAATAAAGCTGTGTTCTAACATGATTGAGTGAAACTGTCTCCGGAATGCTCGTTTGAAGGAATCTGTTTTCATTCACACGCTCTCCATTGCAAGGAAATAAATGTCGGATCATTATTATCATGAAAGTAAGTTTACGATTTATCAAAAATACAGGCTAGTTACGGAGAATATGGTTGTAGAGATACCGCAGGCCCATCTGTCACTGTTTTCATATTAATGCGACTAGCATTCTTTGGGCACTTTACCCACTTTGCGGTATGTCCGTATCAACCTCTTCCACACCGTGACCCAAGTTGTCTACTAGATTGGGCCACTGGGCAAGTGCTGGCTGCTGTCTTGTCGAGCAGACAACATGGGCCACTGGGTATGTGGCCTAACAAACAATTTCCTGCTGACTGCTATCTCGCCTAGTGGAGGACTCGGGTCACTTGGGTCACGTGTGGTCTTGATATGTAGTCATTCTTGGCCAGTTCCCCAGAATGGACGCGCAAAGCTAACACAAGGGTTATGCAGCCTTAAATATAAAATACTGGCTCTCCCGTAATCGAGAGTAGGCAGGTAGGTACGACTTCATTCGAGAATGTAAGCATAAAATGGCTACAGGCAAAGCAGATTGGTGCCGCGACGCAGGCCTGAAAGCTTACTGAACCGGAATGAACCTGTTTTGAAATGAACCTCGCTGCAAGCCTCGTCTCGGCCAAACAACCATCCGCGGCGCTCCGGACGCTGTCGGCCTGGTCACGCAGCGTGGCGCCACCTCTCGAAGGAGGCGGCGCAAAACCCGCGCCGCGGAACTCCCGGACCGCTGGCGTTGAAAAGAGCACAGGCAACCCTGTCTCAGCGCCAAAAGATGACAATCAAGCGATGGTGCCATGTATCTGCCTTTTGAATGGCGCTATTGTAAATGACAAATAAAACTTTAGCGTACTAGAAGTTACAGCTTCAGTGATATTGTGAACAAATATTAGGAACAACTCGGAAGCAATATTTTTGTAACTTGTTCGAGCAGTAACTAGCGTATGTAATGCGGTCCTGTACAAAGGGTTAAGGACCAGAGACCGCATTTTAACTTTTGACTGGTTGCCCGGATGTTCTCGTTTGAGCGCCCGGATAACGGCTCTGGATTTTGGCTCAAGGTCACTTGAAGGTCCCCGACAACGGGAGCTAAAAGCATTTCATGCTTAATAAAGCAACAGCGCACCATATCCACAAGACACCTCCACGTCGAGCGCGGCCGTTTGATGGAGAGCCATTGCAACGAAGTTGCAGCCAGGGTACAAGGCTATAGGGATACTACGGAATTTCAACTGTGATGCAGTGATTACCTAAAGATATACTGTGTCATGGTATCGGTTCGCATTGTGATTAGAGGCGAGGTCGTCGCTCCGTGCATCTGCGGTGGCAATACAGTGTGCCGCTGCATTGTTTTAATGCTAATCACGTTAGCGATCGCCTTCACATCACTTCACATTACCTCACTTCGTTTCCTTAAAGACCCCTCGAGGGGGTATTACATAAGGGGTGGGTTTACAATATAGCCACATGACGTCACTTATATAGAAAATCGGTTACATCGCGTAAGAAAGTTGATGGACTAGTGATTGCTGCGATTTGGTGGGAAAGGTCGTTCCATTCTGGTGTTGCGCGCAAAAAGAAAAAATGAAGAAAACGTAATGGTGCGGGCACGTGGCCGTGACGCTTAAAGCTTATGGCCGACGCGGTGGGATATGCGTGCAGGGGGTGCGATGTAAGGTGGATGGCCGAGAGAACGACAAGTGCAAAAAAAAAACAATGCGGAACAAGGACAGCGTGGCAATGCGACGAGGAAGATAGAGATTCAATAAGCCGGATTCTGCTTTTAATGAGGGTACACTGACGTGATACGGATTAGTGGAATGGAGGAATCTAGCAGCGCAGTTCTTGAACTGCTTCCAGGCCAGTGGTGATGTAAGACTGGTGTGGGCTCACAAATGGTGGATGCGTACTCGAGCTTAGGTCTGACAAGCCATTTATAGGCTACAAGTTTTACATGCATGAGGGCATGGTGGAGGTGGCGTTTAAAGAATCCAAGTGTTTTATTGGCGGATGATAGGATGTTAGTAATATGCGTACGCCACGAGATGGTCCCTGCATAAGGTTACACCCAAGTATTCGAATGCGATAACGGCTTCTACGCTAACACCAGAAATTGTGTACGGGAAATGAAGGGGGCTAGAACGACGCGAGAACGTTACAGATGTACATTTATTAGCATTCAGCGTCCTTAGCCATTGGTTGCACCAGTTTAGGACGTGGTTGACATCAGTCTGTAAAGCTTGTTAGTCGAGGGCACTATTGATAATGTGATAAATGACTCAATGTGTTCTACCGGTATCTGTTTACTAGGCCTCGTCTACACCTTTTAAACGGAGTGCGTTAGTTCTCTTCAAAGTTTACTCAATAAACATTGTTTCCATACATATCCCCATATATGCAGGAGAAGATATTGACTTTAACATAGGCGCCTGCTACTTCTTCTATCACGGCGTGTAAACTAAACATTGACGAAAGAGCAAGCGCAACAAAGATATCTCCACATGCAGAAGTAACCCTCAAATCAGACGCACCTGCACAGATACACCGTCAACCGCAGTAACATGCTATGCTTATGGCCAGGCAAGCATCTCCAGCATCCAATAAAGAATATAAACCGGGTGTTTAATAAAAGGACAGTTTCTTCAGATACATACCGTAAGTGGTGGCGGCCACTAGGTAACGGGTGATACGGGGTAATTCGTTGCTAATTAACAAAAATCCATTAATTAACTTCCAAACTATTAGTTTCAGTGGGCTCATCGCAATTTGGAAATTGAAGCGAGCTCTCCACGCGCAAGCTATATCAACTTTTGGATCTGGAAAAAATGCGATTACCCTCGGGGTTAGGTTAGGTTAGGTTAGTTAACTGTGGCGCGTTAAATTTCGGCCATCAGAGGGCGAGAAACCGAAACTGGGAGGCTGCAGCAAGAGCAAAGCCGCGTCCCTCGATACGGCGTTCTGCTTAAGTCAGGCAGGCGATGGCCTGCGCATAGGCGCACCCTTTTGTGGAAGCTTATCTGTGCGCGGGTGCACGGAGTAATCGAAAAAAAAAAAACATGGCACGGAAACGGATGGAAATATGTGTATATGTTCATACAGACAGGCGCCCGACAAGTCTACAACCCTACAAAAGCCTGTAAAGGAAGATTTGTTAAACTTTCGCGGGAGATATTCTGTATACAAAAGCTGTTCTTGGACTCACGGAAGTCATAACATGTTTACAAATTGCGTTCCGCGCAAGAAATTAACACTGGCATCGAACGATAGAGAAAGCCGCAGAATAATATATCATACAAGACGCATGTTCCAAAATGTCCTCCTACGACGCTAGCGATCGTCCAGTTAGAAGACAGAAGGTCTAGAAGAAAAGGACTGCGCGGTCAGAATATGGCGTCAGGTATCCCGGCACTATACCATTACGAACCATAGATAGATGCTTCAAATGAGGAATGATCTCATCCTCCTATACGCCGCCTTCTCCTCCCAGATTTAAACGTACTGGCAGGCAGTTTCCCTGCGCATATGACGTCATGGCTCGATGCGTAAAGGTTTATATCACGTATGAAATAAACGAGGCCCTTAGTAAGTACGCAGCTCGACTCTGTGGCGCGGTGCAACCACTCCCTGCGCCATGGTAGGCAGAGTGGTAGTTCGATTCGTGCTGGTTGATTGCAGGCATTTTATATTCCATACACGTGCGACGTAATCATATGCTAAGCAATTCCACACATGATATCAATATCTGTTCCACCTTGATAACACGCCTTCTAGAATGTGTAAGGTATCGTTTAAGTCAGGTCATATCCCGACCTTTATTTGTACAGGCCACTTTGCCACTTTAACGATTCTGTTCACACAGGACAGTGGATCTCAAGAAGCGCAGTTGCACTTTCACGGTCTTCGGATGCGATGTTAAGTCCCGTCGATGTCGTAAAATTATTTTACGGGGAACTTGTTAGCCTCTAGTTGGTCCGGATTTTCGTGTCCGCGTGCGCGGCTCTCGCTCCCACAAAATGTGGGCCGATCCCGGAGGCAGTGCAAGGAAGCGGGCAGCGCACAGTGTGCTGCTTCTCCAAGAGGCATCGCATCGCACGACGCCATCAGGTGACATCATCGCTTGACGAAGACGTCATTGCGTGACGTCTCGTTTAACGTGATTGCGTCATCAAATTACGTCATCAGGCGATATCGTCACGTGATGATGCCGTTATTCTCGTATATTAGAATTACAATCCAAAGCTATAATGTCTGCAGCTTGTGGTTAAGTCATACTTTACAAATTCTCTGACGCAATTTGCTTTGAAAATTTGAATTGGTTCAGTAAGGGCCTTGCGCTGGGCAGAGAGCCTAGAGGAATAAGCATGTATGCTGCACTTCCGCCCATGTGCGTGGGCGCGTGACATACAACGTCACTTGTGCTGGCCGTGCTTGTTTAACGTCATCTAACGCCGGCCGGGCTTGTCAAACGTCGGCAACAGCTTGGCTGTAGATCTACTTTCACAGGGTGGAATGGAGGCGAAGTTTTCTTCCGGCAAGAAGCCGGTCGCCCAACTGGTTGAGCCCACCGGAAACCTATTGTCTCGACACAATGTACTGCGGGCACTGGCGCAGAAAAGAACGCCCTTCTTGCTACTTTCTTTTCCTTTTTTTCTTGTTTTTTCTCCCTCTCTTCATTTACAATCCCTATTTCTCCCACCCCAGAGCAGGGTAGCAAACTGTAAACTCACGTATAGTTAGGCTTCCTGCATTTCCTGTCTCTCTCTCGAATGATCCCGTAGACAATTCAGTTGTCCCGCAAAAAGGACGTCCCAAATAAAAACAGCTCGCAGATCCGTGACGCCAGCATGCCGTCACGCGACGCGGCGCCACTGAGTGACCGCGTGTGTACGGCCTAGAGCGCGGCGACAACGACGTTACGCACGAGAACCCAGTGACCGTCCGTGTCAAGCAAGCGTGCCGCTAGAAAGCCCACGCTTACGAACAAGATCAGAGGTCGACGTCAGAGGGGTGGCGAACGCGCAATTTCCTTATTCGAACGGCGCGCAAGTGGGGGTCGAGGCAATCGGCCGAGTCTTGCGGACTGTTGCCCAGGCGTATATGCGTTCCCAAGACGGCATCGCGACGGCCGTTTCTTTGTTTCTATCGTACATTGGAGTCACGTCCGGTTATGCAATCATGGAGCAGTATTGGAAGACCCGGCTGAACGTCGGATACGCCTGATCCGGCGAACACTGTGGATGCGACTCTTCGTGACCTGACTCGTGAGTTTTTTTCGTCTCTGGTTCTACTTCACAGTGAACAGCTTTGTTCATGCGACATCACCCTGTTTTCTTTATAGAAAGTGCGAAAGGGGCTGAACCCCATAGCAGCGCAACACAGGTTTGCTCTGTAGTACCTTCTGTAGTAAAAAGCAATCAGTACCTAAGATAAGGTAGTTTACGTCCGTGTTAAGCGTCAAGATCACCTGACAAGGCTACAATCGTTGCACTGCATGCTTAATGGGTATGCGATGTATGTGTCAATTAGTCAACGTCTATAGTTACGGTTTACGCGCAAGCGTCGACAATGACAGGAAGCCCACCTCCGTGAATTGTCTGTTCGCATCGAACAAGCTTCTTCTAGTAACACAAAAGTCATTAGGGAGTTTTAAAAGTACGCGACCAGTGTTAGGGGATGCTACCGGTTTGGCGAAAAAGAAAGACTCAAGTGAGGTTTGGGGGATCTTGAGTAAACTAAGCCACTTGGAGGGGCTATTTCTAAAACTCTTTACTACATTCTACGCTACGCCATGTGGTCTTTACACGCCCGCCATTCCGGCAACCGTTGGATCACTCAATGAAAGCAACGAGAAAAACGAAGACGATTCTCAGTGGCACGTCATAGCAGCGGGAACATATAGCATCCATGGAGGTCTCTAAACTAAAAGTTCATTAACAGATTTCTGCACAACGCTTCATATCGGCCACTTTTCCTTTCCCGTGAAGTGCTGCTTCACCTATGTGTTTCCGCTGAAGCAAAGAACATACTCATCCGAAATCCCTTAAGAGGCAGAGGGCGCAACCAGAACTGCGGCTGTTGACTGCTGCCCCCCCCCCCCCCCCCCCAACTCCGTGCTGTAAACATTCCCCGAACTGCATTCCCATATTTAGGCTCTTCTGCAGCGCAATCCTGCAGGTGTTTGAGCTTGTGCAGTTAGGCGACGCGATGAAAACAGCGTAAATGAATCGAGGAAATAAACGGGAATCGGACAAAGACAAGATACGTTGTCAACAGGACGAGGAAACAGCGGCGACCGATATAATGTAATAATAGTTGCGTTTGTTGGTGCTCAGGCATAAATTTTCCTCGTATTCAGAGTTGTTTTCTTTGTATCACTATTCTCGCTGGAATCGCTTAGGCAAGCGGTAGAGCCCCATCATTAGAACGACTGTCAACTACCGATGTGTCACAACAACATTTCAAGAAAACTCACAAGCCGGCGTACCTATTAGAGGAGCGTAGGTGAAGTGTCAAAGAATAAGTTGCTAACTACTACACTTCACCTGACGGCGCCTCGTCGTGTGGTTCGGCAGAGAGCACATTCATTGGTATATAAGATAAAGAAACGACCTCTTTATTTCGCCAATCATTGTCATGCCCTGGCAAGTTATCTAGAAATTCCTGAACCCGCAGGATTGGTGCACTGACTCTGGCGTCCTGCATGCTTATGTGGCATTCGACTCCCGGCCGCAGCGACCACATTTCGATGATACCATGCAAAAACGCTCACGGCAGTTCGGGTCTCCGGATTTTGGCCACCCGATTTTAATGCTAAAGCATTATATGCCATTACGCGAAAATCCGCCGTCGGCGGCGTGACCGAGCGATGGTACCAATAATGCCCGACCACGCAAAGAGTAAGAACACGTCAAAAACGCTCGGATTGACCTCAAGTTTCTCAGGGAGGTTGCTGTAAGCAAAGTAAATTAATGGCTTTGAAAATAAATTTTGTACATTTCAGTCTGGGTGGGAATCGAACCCGGGCCTGCGGGTTGTGAGACGAGCCCGCATCCCCGACACCACGGCGACTCCACGGTTCTGCCTGACAAAAGGTGTACCTAGTGCGTGCGTCACTGCACACGTCACGTCGCAGCCTTCTGGCTGGCTAAAGTTGCGGCCTAGTGCGTGCGTCATCGGGCACGTGACGGCGCAGACAATGGGGAGGAGGTGGCGCCACGTCATGAGTGTATAAAATGAGGGCGTTCATGATGTTCCGAGGTCTACAAACGGTAACATGCTTACGCATTCCCACACGTAAGCAGTCTTAACAATCTCTGCTGAATGTTTCTTTAACAATGTGACCCGCAATTAAGGACTACTAGCGCACGTTCAAGGAAACCAGGTGGTCAGTGCAGGTTTAAAGAAAACCAGCTGGCCAAAATACGGAGACCCCGAATGCGGCGTGTCTCATAGCCCTGTGATGCTGCTTTGGGAAGTTTAACCCCATGAATTAATCGGATTGCTTCATCAGTCGCTCGCGAGGCCACATGTTTTAGAAGCGTCGCCAAAGAAGAGAGAGATAAAAGAAAGGCAGGGATGTTAACCAGTCAAGAGTGCGGTTAGCTACCCTATACTCTGGGGTAAGGGAGAAGGGGAATACAAATAAGAGAGAGAGAAAGGGCCTTCACCTCTTTCTGAGCCGATGATCGGTGGGGACTGTGTTCTAATATTGTCGCCGAAAGGCCAATAAATCAATCAAGGGTTTAAAAAAAATACGTAACATTTTAGGATCAAAATACGAAGCCACAGTGACATCACTAGTGGTGTGCTTCGAGCGCAAAATTCAAGGGATCGCAGAGCCTTCTTCCCTCATTTTAACACGACAGCGTTAAGGGCCCCGTTTCGCAGAAAATCCGGCGTCCGCAACCGGCGTCGGCGTGCGATGCGGGTGGCGGATAAAATCATCCCCAACCACCCCGACCGCGCAGGCCGTCCACGTGGTGCAAGGTCTTGGTGAACGAAATTTTAATTTCTCACAGCGAAATCCGCCAGGAAAATGGTAAAGTACGACTTTACCATTCGGCGTCGGATTGACCGTCGGATTGTTTACCAATCGGCGTCGGATTGTAATTTGAATGTACGAAAAAACCTAATTCTTCTACGAGGAAACTCAAACACAAACCCCTTTTCCAGTATTTCTACCAGACCTACAGCCGCGCGTTGTGATGCGAACGGGTCCCGATAACGCTATCGCGTTCTCCAAAATTTTTTTAATCATTATGTGACACCAATGAAGTGCAAGGGGAGTTCCGGAAGAGAAGCCAGCCATATAAAGTTTTACTTCGTTCCTTCATAAAGCGTAACATTTATTTATTTATTTATTTATTTATTTATTTATTTATTTATTTATTTATTTATTTATTTATTTATTTATTTATTTATTTATTTGGTGGCGCTGGCTAACACTCTCAGGGTTAGTTCTAGTTGTGAAAACATAAATACCCCAGAAAGTGGATGGGAAAACGGCTCCGCGGTAGCTCAATGGTAAGAGCATCGCACGCGTAATGTGAAGACGTGGGATCGTTCCCCACCTGCGGACAGTTGTTTATTCATCCATTTTCATTTCCATTATTTATCATTTCTTTATATGAATTAGTAAGTACTAGTAATTTCCCCTATGTTATCCTTGGTGTCATTGTTTGTTGGCTTCTTATGCTATGATTATGTATATATATAGAAGAAAGTCCATACCGAGACTGACCTGCCTAGAGCACTCTGCCAGTATAATAAATGAAGCGACAAACGTGGCCTCACGAATGCGTACCCTCGCAGTGCATTTGCCGGTCGGTGTGAGAACATGACCGCCGGCTGTACAGAGCTTAGGTCCGGGCCACGGTGTCGTCACCTTGCGAAGTGCAGTAGCCAGTTGTCCGCTCAGAACAGAATAATCGGCACCAGTATCGACAAGAGCGGTTACCGGGTGGTTATCTACAGAAACGGGTATGTCGGCTGAAACAGGTTTACGGTTTTCGAATGAAGGTGCCGAAGATACACAGTCGTCGTTGTCGTCATCGTCATCGTTATCGTCGTCGGTGACGTCGCCGTCGGGGTGTCGCAGCAGAGGATCTTTCGAAGTGCGTTGTACAGCGGCCCCACCCCCCGAGGTCGCTGTTCTTAGTTTCCCCGACTTGGTCTCGTGGGCCGGTTGCCCACAGAAGCGGAGAACGTAGTGTAGCGACTAGGTGACGCCGATCGTCGAGGAGGTGGTGATCGTGACTGGCGCCTCTGTGGAGACGGAGATCGGCTCGTTGGCAGGGACTGTTCAAACGGTGGGAACTGCGCGTACGGCGACGAATCTCGACTGGCCAGATATTGCTGGATTTCTCTCGGGCGCTCTCCCTCACGTGGGCGACGAGCGCCGGGGTGATATCCCTGGAGTCCTATTCGTCGGTAGTAGCAGGCACGGTACAAGTGGCCCGCTTCGCCACAGTGGAAGCAGAGTGGCTGATAGTCAGGTGTGCGCCACACGTCTGACTTTCGCGTATTGATTCGGGGGCTTGTGGACTCGTACATAGTTGCATGCGAAGTTTGACTCTGAAATGGCGCAGCGGTTCTTCAGAAGAAGGCAGGTTATGGTGGTTCACGGACTGCGCAGGTAGCCTCACTGCTTGCGCATAAGTCAGTACAGGGGCGGCTTCAGGTCGGGTTTGCACGAATGGCTGTGCCGCCTGGCGGACTTCTTCGCGGACGATATCTGCGAGGGACGTTGCGGTCGGCTGAAAACGCACTCCCTGTGGTCGATCAAGCTCCTCCCGCACGACACTACGCACAAGCTCTCGAAGCGCATCGGTGTCACAGGGCAACGAGAGAGATGGAGATGCTGATCCCAGGGTGATTTGGCGATCGTAGTCCGAGGAGCGTTGCTGAAGGGCTCGCTCCATTGTTGTCGCCTCACTGACAAACTCAGCTACTGTAGCTGGAGGCCTTCGCATTAGTCCTGCAAACAGCTGCTCTTTCACTGCTCGCATCAGCAGGCGGACCTTCTTCGCTTCTGTCATGCCAGGGTCAGCACGCTTGAAAAGCCGCGACATGTCATCTACGAACATGGCTACGCTTTCATTAGGCTTTTGAACCCTGCTCTGAAGAGCTTGCTCTGCTCGCTCTTTTCTTGCGGGACTGCTGTACGTATCGCGTATCTGCCGTTGAAATTCTTGCCAGGTGGTGATGGATGGCTCGTGGTTAGCGAACCATGTTCGGGCAGAGTCCTCTAGGGCGAAGTACACGCGCCTTAGCTTCTTCCGTTCATCCCAATCATTAACCTCGGCCACACGATCGAAGTCATCGAGCCAATCTTCCACGTCCTCAAAAAGCTCACCATGGAAAGGCCACGGCCATTGGGGCGTGTGGAGAACCAGCGACGCAGGAGGCTGTCCCGTACCGTATGTCTCCTGTGTCTGGGTTGCGGTTGTGGTCGACATCCTCGGCAGATCTTGAAGGCCGTATTCCGGAGGTAGTCTTTGAAGCCGTCGGCTTTTGCGTAGGTGGTCCGCTTACAGATCCTGGGGGTCAGAGTACATAGACGCGTACCCAGCACTAGAGCACTGCACGGGCTCGGGCTTACCCGAAAGCCCGGGCCCGGCCCGGCCCGTGGGCCGGGCCGGGCCGGGTAGAGGAGTTTTTTCACGGGCTCGGGCCGGGCTCGGGCACGGCGTGTGCTTTTTGACCCGGGCCCGGGCCGGGCTCGGGTTTTTTGACACGGGCCCGGGCCGGGCTCGGGCTTTCTGCGAGTTATTCTCGGGCTTCTCAACTCTGAAAAACATGTATTTTTCGGTCTCGGGCCGGGTTCGGGCCGGTTTCGAGTCGGGCTCGGGCCGGGCTCGGGCTTAAGGCAAAGGGGTGGCGGGCCGGGCCGGGCGGGTAACGTATATTATTTCCGGGCCCGGGCCGGGCCCGGGTATCGCCATAAAAGTTTTGATCGGGCTCGGGCGGGCCGCCCAATGTAAAAACGGGCCCGGGCCGGGCCCGGGCCGCAAAAATCGGCCCGTGCAGTGCTCTACCCAGCACCTCCACCAGTTTGTCACAGACAAAACAACAAAAGACTTCCGTCGACGCTATAGATCTTTTATAGAACTACTCTGGCACCTTCGTCGTTGTCTTCTTCGATGATCAACCCGACATGCCTAGCATGGAATTGCACCGAGTGGCTTTCAGTCGTGTCAAGGTCGTGGCATTATATATATATATATATATATATATATATATATATATATATATATATATATATATATATACCATTACTGAATTTATTCGACCATGGTACTTTGAATGCGGCACTGTGCACATTCTACGTGCCTATCGTACGCGTCGAATATAAAGCTCACGATTTTCGATTTCAGTGTTCTAAGCGTTTATGTTTGAGATTTTCAGTGTATTATCTTAACTCTTTCCGTACCATGGGAAAAATAGGCGTTTTCTCTTTCTCTCTCCATCCCTCTCTGTTACTTTCTTCGCACAACACCTGACTTCTTTCAGAGAACCATACGATGACATAAAGACTTAGTGGCTTTCAATGACAACTATTCGCATCTGAATCTACTTGCATTCTCTCCCGGTAATAGGCGTTTTATTGTCAGGGACAATGCTACCGCAAACAACCTCGAAATGACACTACTTCCATCTTGTTTTTGCTAGATGACGCGTTACGTGCCCTAACAGCCACCAACGGACAGTTGCAGAATTCACTTAAATATTCGTACAGCGAATGGCCACGTGCTGACCATCGCCTTCAAAGACGCACTGTACTCAAGCTGCGAACATTTCAGCACTCCATAAGTGCGCGGGTAAATAGATCAGTAACCCACTCAAGCGTTTCTTTAGTATTCAGGGGCAAGTGATCACGTGGCCCCCACGGAGAAGAGCTTGAATATCTCGTGAGAGATGCGATGTCCTGGTGTCCAAATACAGACACGTGACGTGCAAACTTACAGACGAGCATCAATCAGTGATAGAATGCTTTCGAGGAAATCTCCCTCTCTCATTGAACCTCTTGGTTGATTGATAACCACAGCCGGCGCTCTTCGATGAACGGGTATGTTTAGAGACCGGAGGGATCATATCTCGGTGTAGCCAGCGCCTTCTGCTGTTGACTGTACCGCGTTGGCCGGCGTCTCCGCTACGATTTCCTGCCATAAGGGACTCCAAAGAGAAGCAGAAAAAAAAAAGCGGCTTCAAGTGGTTCGCTCCTTCTGGGCTAATCTGTGCGAGAGAGCTGCAATCGGCCAGATACGAGTGCGCGACGGTGCGCGTCAATATACGGTTGATAACGGACAGCGCGCTCAGGAGAGCCTAACTCAGTTTACGATGAGAATCGCCAAGACAGTGCGGTACCCTTTTCGTGTCCGCGAATGAATGTCACCGAGACACAACTGATACTTGGCGGTGGCAAGTATAGACTCTTTTATACATATATATATAGTGTGTCCTGTTCGTGACACCGAGTTATGACGTATCACGTTTGACGCGCCGAGCCGAGTGCTTGTATGTGCAACGTACCGCGAATGCTCGCTTCGAGCTGTCACTATAAGCATCGAAGCATTGAAGAGAACATCGGCCTTTCTGAACCATCGAAACCGCTTTTTACGTAGGTAGCTCAAGGTGCACTGACCTTGTTCCCTCTACTTCCCGCTCGCTCGCCCGCACGCCCTCTCTTGTTCCCTCTTCGCAAAATCAGAGCATTTCGCAAGTGCCTGTAGCACGTCCGCCTTCGCAGTACGTAAACTCAACGCTCATTTACCCCAGCCTGTTCGACTCCTCTGCTGCCGGGTAAGGCGCGCGCTGTTCTGCCCTTGCCAGCTCGCTGCGAATAATCAACGTGTTACCTACATGTCATCCTCTTGTACATGCGTCTTTTTTGCCACGTTTAAGTGCATTTTGCGCTCAATTGGACCTGTTTCTTTTCAGTCCTTCCAAGCAACTGCGAATGGTACTGCCACAACACTGCGACCACGCACAAGCCGTTGTCTTCTGCAGACCTTTTTCGTCCGGTTCGGCGCCCGAGCTCCACCGCCTGTGTCACTGCTGTTGCCGTTGGGCGTGAGACTGCGCAAAGACGGATTTCCTGGCTGAAAATTGCGTTCCCCGCCGGCATCCTGGGATCGCATCGTGTCTTACGCTGCGCGTAGTGTCGGTTAAGCTCGAGCCATGGAATTCGAAGACGTGATCGACAAGCTCGGAGGCTACGGCCGGTTCCAGCGCCTACTCGTCTGGGCGTACCTGGCGCCGGCTTCCCTCCTGATGCCGGGTTACTTCATGAACCAAATCTTCATGCTATCCGTGCCCAAACACTCTTGCGTGCTACCCGACCTGGCGCTCGCATTCAACCTGACAGACACCCCCGAGCCGGGTATCCTGCGCAAGTTCCTCGTGACGGACGACGACTGCAGCACGTACGCGTTGGACTCCATCAACGAGAGCCTGGCCCGCGGTCTCCTGTCGGCGGCGAGCGCCAGTGACGCGGGCGCTAACGTCACCCGCTTGCTGGAGCATAACGGCGTCGAGAAGATGGCCTGCACGGAATTCGTCTACGACGACACCAACTACGAGAGCACAGCGTCCACGCAGGTGGGACACTTCCCATTTCGCCTTTGGTGTTCGCAAGCTGCGCGCCTTGTACACAAGGAGGCGCCGCGGAGCATAGTTTCGAGATGCAGACACAGCACACACTTTGTAGGCGCCGTGTAAAAGAAGCGTACTATGGAACTAAACTGAACAGCGGAGAATGAAATCAAAACAGAGAAGTTTCATCAGAACCGAAAAGGCAACGCGATACTGTTAGAAGCCAAACCAAGGCGTCTGAAAACGCGGTGTTGTAAGAAAAGATGTGCGACTATTCATGCGTAGCACGTGGAAATGGCGCAGAAACCATTGGGAATGCTTCATTAGCATATTGCAGTACATGACTCTAACTAACAAATGGCGTAGTTACCCTTTCCCTCGGCCTTGGGCTTTAAAGCTAACTTATGGGTGGTAAATAAAACTGTGGTGCAGAATAATAAAAAAATGACGGAACAGGTGGGGAAGGCACAGAATGAAATTACACTCGATTTGGAGCAATAAAAATCTTTCTTATCGTTTTTTTTTAAGATTCCATGATTTTTTAACACAAGCAGCATATCTTAAAAGTACATAATGTACCCTACTAGAAGCTGAAAATAAAGAGTTTAGTAGCACCAGCTGTCATTGGGGTGCTGATAAAGTGCATCAATCAAGCCAAAAAAAAGTGGCCAGAAAAATTATCGCATTACATTTTCACGTTTCTTAACAACCATCGGTAGGCGGCTATCAAGTCGGTCACAAATATTCAAAAACAACTACTGTCGCCGAGAGAAATAGAGAACATCTTTAATTCATCCCCATATAGCAACGCGCTAAAGCTGCCAACTGAAATAATGCGGCAACTTTCCGAGATACCCTTACGACAAGGTACAGGCTTTCACTTATTGGTGCTACGTAGCGTAAATGTTAGACAAAAGTCTAGTTCATACATACGCCAAATTCTTTTACTTCATTCTCGTGTCGCTATCCTGGATGGTGCCATTATTTGTTGAATGCAATCGCCGACGCACTACGACGCCGGCGCGAAAGTGCAGGAAAAGTCACTAAGCTCTTGAGAAAGAGAGACAGAGAGAGAGAGAGAGAAGAACAGTAAATACAGGGAGGTTAACAAGGTTGCACCTCATTCGCTACCCTACAGTGTGGAAGGGGGAGGCGGGCAGAAAAAGTAAAGGGAGACGGCCTTGACTTTAAGTGTTCTATATAAAAAAAAATGTCATTGTACTATAAACGTCTTAAGCAGGCTGAGCTCAAGACCGCTTTCGGAAGCGAAGTTCCTTGGGCAATAGCTTGGTGTTTCGCTGCATGGCGCAGGAAGCAAAGCGAGCGTTGTTCCAGTTCCTGAAGTCGACGGGTTTTTGCGACCGTTTATAGACTAGCTGCAGATCTTCGCGTGGGCGCGCGACTAGTGCTCTTTCTCTCTCTTTATTTCTCTCAATATGCCTCTTTATCCCCTGTCGCCTTCTTATTCCCTCTCATTTGCAGGGTAGCAAACCGTACGCATAGTCTGGCGCTCCGTGCCTTTTCTTTCTCATCTCTCTATCAGCGTCTTCCGTCAGTTTATTGGGACCAGCTTTCTCTTTCTTTTTTTTTCTTTTACATTTCAGTACAATGTACAACTCTTTATCTTTCAGTGGGACTTGGTATGTGATCGAGCCCATCTTCCTAGCCTTGTCTTCACGCTTGGAAGCGTCGGCAGCGCCGTCGGAACCGTCCTCTTAGGCACGCTGTCTGACAGGTGAGCTCGCGAAATGAGAAACAGGTATTGATTGATTGATTGATTGATTGATTGATTGATTGATTGATTGATTGATTGATTGATTGATTGATTGATTGATTGATTGGCATGTTGTGATTTTATTTTTACGCCACCTCCGTCGTTTATTTTACTATCTGGTCGTCATGCGTTAATGGGAAAGCGGTCAGCGAACGAAAAAGGAGCACTGATGCAAGAAATCCATTACAAAAAGAAAGAAAGTCAAGTTAGCGGATTGCCGAGTGCTTCCTCTGTTGCGTAGTTACTAAGTTGTAACCATGATGTCTTCGTTCTCTTTTGTTTCCTTTTTTTTCTATTGTGCTTTTTTTTAACTATATATAGGTGGGGGAGGGGAAACGACGAAGTCGCCAATTTTTACTCACCACTCGAGAGTTTACATAAGAAATCTGACCAGAACAGTCACTAGAATATAATTTATTTCAAGAAGTGAGACGACGTTCATTCAAACGGTTTAAGTCGTTCCCCAATAAGAGCGTTTCTCCTGTTCACTTGTCCGACTAAAGGAGATGCTGGCCACCCGGCGATGGTAACGGCTACATCTTCTCGCGAGAATAAAAATGTAAGTATATCACAAGTCAAAAATAGAGAGAGAGAACGTATCACCAAATTTGATGATTCTCGTGTGTGCAGGGTGCATAAAATTTCATTAACTCCACAGGTGCTAAGAACACAAAATGTTACCGGAGACAGAGAGAGAGAGAGAGAAAAAAGGCACTCACGTGTTTATTTGCACTGCGAGAATAAAAGCTCAACGAGAGTGGTAAAATTTTAAGTTATACAAAAACAGAGCTTCCTGGGAAACATAGAGGCAATGAAATGGGGTACAATAAGATTGGTGATGATGACGACAGAGGAAAGAGGCAAAACATACAGCGGGGAAGTCTACTTGTGGCCTAGAGTGCACACTCGCTCTTCTAAAACTAGGCTTAGTTTGCGGGCGCTGGCTGCTGCTATCGTGCCCATAAAACAACTTGCACAACAACTTCGGCCACTGGATATGTGCGGCTGCGCGTGTATCACAAGTCACGTGTCCGAATGGACACCTTGGGCCACTGGGTGTCTGCAAGTGTGCAGGCGGGCATCTGGCCGCTGACATGGCATGTGAACCAATCTTTGCCAGTCCCCCGCAATGTTTACGTGCCACTTGGTAGGTGCCCGATCGTATATGCTGAACAAGAGGCAAGAAGTGCGGAATTCGGCATCAAAAGCTGCCTAGTGCGGAGATAGAAGTGAAACGAACATAATGGGACGAGAGCGAGCACTCGGGGAGAAGCGTACAGCGCGAGCGGCGATGACGTTATCGCCCTTGGACTTTATATGGAACATCAAGGCGACGGCGACGGCGACGGCAGAAATGCGCCTGGAGTGAAATTGCTGTCACAACAATAAATAAATACAGAAGGAAAAGTCAATTTACCACATCTCAGTAAACGTTAAAGAAAGCTTCGCTATAACCGATTCCCACATATGCGCCGGATCCGCCGATGGTTAAAAATAATTAAAGAAAAGCCTAAGTGGCCTCAGAACTAGATTCACACACTATCCAAGGGCCACTGAGAACGGTTGGCTTTTGTGACAGGGAGGTGTACCGGTCGCAATCAACCAATCGACCGCGTTATGAGGGCAATCACATCTAAATCACGCCCTCAAATAAAAGTTCAAGCTCCTTCTTAAACTCCAGAGATCATTGGCCAGCGATCGATCGAGGAGAGCTGAAGTGAGCGAAGAAACTTGGTTGCAGTTGGCCACGAGATCGAGGTAACTTTCACAGCAAGCGAACCTGGTCAAACGACTGAGCGCAATGAAGTTGAAAACTATCAAGTGCAGAACTAGTCGCACAGAAAACTGGCAGACCGTTCGATCGTCGTACGTAGCTGGTACGCGCCGCACTCAGACAGCCATCGCGTGGCCACAGTTTGCCGCCTTTACCCCCACACAGACTCGCAAACAGAAGCGGCTGAAATGAGGCGAGCATTTCCAACCATATCGCCCATCGTTCTCTTCATTTTTTCCCTCCTTTTTTTTTCTTTCTGTCATTTCTTATTTTTTCAAGTTTATTTCTGCCGACTCCTTTAAAGGGGCTCAAGAACTTTGCCAGGCAAGACCCCAATAGGATCTCAAAAGTGCGCCCGGACGAAATTATTCAAATACCCTCCCCGCACATCTCAAACGACGGAGCCTTGGGCTCCCAAAATGCATGCAAATACCAATCGATGGCGGAACCAGGACATTCCTTAATAATCCTCCCGGCAGTCCAAGAGACCCGAACATGGGAAGCTCATGCAAATCAAATCCGTATGCAAAGTCAGTCCTGGCCCACGTGTCTTTATCTTCTCTTGTTTTTTCGCACGGCTAGCTTGCTGGACTTGGGCTGCATTCAAAAGGTCGCGATATATATATATATATATATATATATATATATATATGATATATTATATT
>NC_051161.1:25039098-25041598 GCF_013339745.2 Dermacentor silvarum
AAAAGAAAAAATAACAAGATCTGAACAAGAAGGACATTATTTGCGGCAGCGCCTTGGCATGCAGAATAGCGATGGCTTTCAAAGCCTGCAGCATTAAGTCTGCTCTCCCGCAGGGACGTTTGTATGACAGTGCACTAGCAGAACTGTATGTGTGCGCGTTATAACTTAACATACTGGAAAAGGCAATCACGAGTTGTTCAAACGTCTGACCATTTCGCTCACTGTGCGTTGAATATTCATTTCTTTTGAATGTGCCTTGAGGCACGCTTATTAGCTACACTCACGTGTACAGCCTACACGTAAATAACTATAATCTGGACAGTTCGGCGGCTCTGTAAACGTAACGACCACATTTCGGGCCGGCCATGAGAACTTCTGGATGGGAACACAGTGATCATTCTGCAATGGCTGTGACCTGCGAGCGTTAAGAAATTGCTGTTGTTTAAAAAGTTCATTACGTTTTCGTTTCTGCGCGCAGCAGAGTTAAATCGAGCGCGTCTGTAACGCACACGCTCCCAGTTAAAAAAAAAATGCTTATTAGGAACGTGTGTTCTACGCTATATGGTTAAGACGTTTCTCGCCGTAATTCTTACCTGCTTTAATTGCGTGTGCTTTCTAGGTGGGCACACGCAATTACGGTTAGGGCACACGGCACCTTTCTAGGCGCGCGTGTGACCTAACTGATTAATTTATGCCCGTGTAAAAAAACGAACACGGTACGTTGCCCACGCGTAGTTGAACCAACGTGGTGTTCGTTGTTGAAACTCGTTCCTGCACTGTTTCCCGGTTAATATGATACCCTGCTATACCGGTTCAAGCACAGACGATAGTACTTCGGGATGCGTCGCAGTCGGTGGCACTCTCCTAAAGGTAATGGTGAGCCATTCCAAAGCGTTGTTTATGTATGCAGAAATTGCACAAATAACGTAAGTGTTGCAAGTGCTATAGTCAGCGGTAGCCGTAAAGTTTAGCGATTAAACGCACCACATGCTGCCTGGACGATATGCATTTCCGCTAAATCATTCATTTCCACGTGCGTCCCGTTATACCCCTAACTGCAGACGAACGGAAAAAACAGGTAGGCTACATCAGATCTGGCTATCCGAGACACACAGTTGAAGAGTTGTGGCTGCTCTTTTCACAATATGATAGTACGTCCCTCCCACATCCAACTTCCAATTCAACATCAGGGAACAAAAAAAAAAAGCTTCGCTGATGTGTCCGACGACGACGTACTTTCGGGGGCAACGTGGCGGTCACTGACAATTATCTTTTCGTGTCTTTCAGTGGGACTTAATCTGCGAACGCAATCACCTTCCAAGTCTAGTGTCACAATTACAAGCATAGGAAGCGCGCTAGGAACGATTTTCTTCGGCACACTATCAGATAAGTAAGAAACACCTGTTATACTCTCCTGTACTTGACGAATTGATGAAAATTCAACAGTTGGAATGTCGTCACAAAGGAAGACTTTCTAGAGAAAAAAAAATGCTCAGTAAACAGGCTCACTTAACGAGAACATTCCAGTTTAAAGAATTTTGACATTTGAATTTTGAATTTTGACTTAGTGTTGTAGTTAGAAATTTACTATAGGATGACGCTATCTATTAAAAGAGGGGAAATAAAAATACTGTAGACCAACGGAAAAGGTAGGAAATGTAGGAGAAGTTGAGGATAAAAGAGATTGTCGGCCTAGTTTTTCCTAAATATCAATGCGCAAAGCTTATGTTAAATACTTGTGTCCTTTAAAACAAAAGTGCCAATGATATATGAGATATATGCGTCATGCAAGCTTAGGTCTGTTATATGTTGGTAGGTGTGAGTGTAATGATGCAAGTGTGCAATTATGTACTGTTGTCGGCTGCTAAACTGAGAGCTTCTTTGCGGTATATGACCATTTGAAGTGTTTTATTTATTATTATTTATTTATTTATTTATTTATTTATTTATTGATTTATTTATATTATTTATTTATATTTATTATTTATTTATTTATTTATTTATTTATTTATTTATTTATTTATTTTATTATTATTTATTATTTATTTATTTATTGAAATGCGCATGTTTATAAATAATCCTGCATGTTATTTGTACAATCTCATGTGGCTTTCTGGAATCTTGTGGAGAACTTTGTATGTGTTCATGATCTCTGACTGTATTCCGTGTTTCGCGATGAATTTCTTGATTTCATCTTGTTTGCCAAGCCACAAGGAGTAGTCGGTGCCTATAAAGACGCGAACGTCTTTGAAGGTCAACTTAAACGAAATTTCGCAGCGCGTGAAAAGCCTAGTTTAAGACAACGTAGAGTATCGAGGAGCCTCCATGCAAGATTTGATGTTTGAAATACGAGTGACTGCGTCATGAAAAGCTCGCAAGAATAGCTGTTTTCGATACCGAAACTGGTAAAAACGTTGCCATTACCACTTGCCGGAAGTTACGTATGGCCCAGAACGCGCGGCTCCTCAACATGTATAGCATCCGAGCTCGCAGTGCGCTG
>NC_051161.1:25346598-25493786 GCF_013339745.2 Dermacentor silvarum
ATATCTAAAATCATCTGGAATAATGGTTAGGAGGCAAATGGCAGCATTGAAAATGCCCTTAAGTACAGATTGTAATCCAGGAAGAAGGAGATAAAGGATGTACATAAAGTTAGAGAAGTTAACCAGAGGTAGTTCTGGTTGGCTGCCCTGAAGTGGAGGTAGGAGAAAATGTGCAGGAGAGAGGAGCACCAACGAAGCAAACTGCGTACACAATCCAGCGGCAGCAAGCGGCGTTCTCAAAAATCCTTTATACAGGCACTAGTCTTTACAATCGTAAGATGGCCCGTGTTTCTCAGAAGCACCACTTCTTAAAGAGCACATTACTCATACAAGTGTTAAACATGAAAATGCTACAAGCTGCGCCAACCAATCGCTGCGAATCCAGCACAAGTGACGTAAGTTTGGCCATCGGTCTTGCAAGAAAACAAGCCTACACAGTCGCGTGCGCCGCTTGAGGCTCCTTCGACTCGATCATGTTTGCAGTTCTCGGCGTATGTATGTCAGCACTGGCGTTGCTTGTGTTTGCTTAACTAAGCCGCCGGAGGAAGTACGATTTCCTGCTTCGTTCCTGCCCGTGCAGCTTGCAACCCACGTCGCGTCCGTGCCTCCGGACGCGGTCTCCAGAAGAACGGCGTTCGCGTTGGAGACGTGGCTGACTTCAAGGTGTTCACCGAGAACGCTGGCGAAGGCGAGCTGCAAGTCAAGGTGCTCGGTCCAGGTACGTAGAACCCCCCCCCCCTTTTTTTTTTCCCCATCCATTCGTACAATCTCAATAGTGATTCACTTGAAAAAAAAAAAAAAAACTACAGTGCAAAACCAACTATTATAGGAACTAAAATAACTGACAGCAGTGCTACCAGAACGAATTGAAATGCGAACGACCCTCTGCGTTGCCTTTGGTACAGTCGCCGACGTTTTCAAGGCTGTTTGCCAATCTACTCAACGTTTCCTCTTATCTAAAAAAAAACTGTTTGTTTTCCTGTGAGAATGCGGGTTAGATCACGTCAAGATCCAGCTGAACGAATTCAGTTTAACCCACCTTTCCACGAAAATGAGCTTACTTGGATCACCTCGTTCTCGTCGAATTACATTACCTTAAATGTCGCAGTGGGCAGGCGGCTAAGTGTCCTGACCAACTTTGATGTGTTGCCAAATTCAGTCGTGGCACTTAAGCGCCTGATTATGAATATATGTACTCGTTGCTTTTCGACAGGCTGCACTCCGCTGTGTCCATTTCAATAGGTTCTGATAGCAGGCAATTCGTCTGTCTCAGCCTTTCCTTCCAGGAAGAGACTCCGAAATCTCTTTTCGGATGCTGTAATTGAGAGGACACTTCTGAGTGAAATGAAACACGAATTAAATTAGTGTAATGAACTTGTTTAATAACTCTCTCAGCGCTGCACACCACCTCAAGAAAGTTTGCAAGATGCCACGAATTGACGAGAACATACACAATCTTCACAGGTCATCACCATTCACCGTCGATGTGCATTGGATGCAGGGACATGGTCATAACCAGTGCGTGGGTCTAGCGATGCGCGTTGCAATTCCGCACCGGAAATCCCATCCGATACCCTCGCCTCAGATCTCAGCCCTGTTCTTTCAGCACAAAAATCACTTCTCCGTCGGGACCCGCGCGCCTTAATCCCTCCGTGTGACTGCTTTACCCCCCCCCCCCCCCCCCAATGATATTTATCGGGTGGAGTGAATGACATCTTCCGTCACCTGGGCCTGGGGTCTAACATCCGAAGACCCAGTGTACTGTCCTAAGTGCGCTGCTCCAGCGTCTAAAGCGGACATTCACTACATGTTGTAGCTTCGCCCAGTAACGAGGGATACTCGAAAAAGGATGCTGAGAGATGCCAAGTTACGAACGGATTAGGAAGGTAGTTATAGGCGTTGGCTAATGGACGACAATTGGTTCATCAAACCACTACCGAAATTTCCGCGTGAGGAAGGCCTCCGCGCTTTCGCTTAAATAAATAACTATGCCGCAGGGCATGGCATCACACAAAAAAAATATAGCAGACCAATGAGTATAACGAAATGTTTAACTAAATGTAAGCATAAACGTTTTGTTATAAAAAGTCAAAGTTGGAGCTTAGCTTCAGCCAGCTTTGTGCGAGGTATCTCCTTCAAGTTATATAGTGCTTTGTAGTAAGCAAGCAGTTCAGCTTCAAAATTAGCGGGCTTCTCGTAGAAAGGCGAACCACCCTTTTAAGAACCTGTCAGTGTGGTGTGGCTTCACCGCATCAAGGATCATACTGCAGTGAAGCCAAACTGAACGGTTCTGTGCGCGCTAATCGTTTTTGGCACGCGGATGCTAAATTTACGTCACAGCTGCATCCTAGTCTTTCATCAAGTAGTACTTACAAGAATGTCTGAAACATAAAGCAGAAAAAAATATGCGTCGTATTCGTGTTTTATATTCGATAAATACAAGTTAGTGTCGCCTGTCTACCAGCTCACTGTAGAAAAAAATATCACGCGTTATTTTATAACAAACACGTGCGTTCTTCTATACAATCAAATACGGGCAAGTATTAGGTGCGTGAAGTACATAAACAAATGCAGTAAAATCGTGCATCCGTAAACGTTTTTTTTCTTCGACGACCCGCTTCAGTTGCTCAGCGTCTATGGCATTCTGCTACTTCGCACGACCCAATGACGGCAAGGGTCGCAGTATCGATCCCCTGCCTCGGAGGCCATGTCCCGATGAGGATTGAATAAAAAAAGGCGCTTTTAGATTTAGGGGCATGTTAAAGAGCCAAGATTTACCCGAACCATGTCACTATGGCGTTCGTCACAGCATAGGGTTCGGCTTGAGATGTTTAAGTTTCTTCCATCAATGAATTAGTCGATCGATTTATTATTCAACCAATGTATACATGCGTTCATACGCTTCTAATGAGCTTCACTTACTCCCATCGTCGCATACAGGCGGCAGCGTCGAGAAGGTCAACATCACGCCAAAGCCAGACAAGACTTTCGAGTGCAACTACCATCCGGCCAAGGAGGGTCGCTACGTGGTCATGATCACGTACGGAGGCCAGGAGATCCCGCGCAGCCCGTACGAGGTGAACGTGGGGCCCTACAAGGAGTCCAAGATCGTCGCCTACGGTCCTGGCCTGTCCGGCGGCCTGGTCGGCTATCCGGCCACCTTCACCGTGGACACGAACGGCGAGACCGGTCAGTTGGGCTTCGCCATCGAGGGCCCGTCCAAGGCCAAGATCGAGTGCTACGACAACGGCGACGGATCGGCCGACGTCAAGTACTTCCCCACGGCTCCCGGCGAGTACGCCGTGCACGTGCTGTGCAATAGCGAGGACATTCCCAAGTCGCCCTGGATCGCCACCATCCTTCCCCAGAGCACCGTCCAGCCGGACAAGGCGAGTTTACTTGTGAAAGGCTTCCGTTCAGTTAAGGCTGAGGAAGTTGAAGCGTATCGAAGTACCATCCTGAACTACCTTGATGGATCATCTACGACCATCTTTGAAGTATCAGCTAAAGGGCTAAGACGGACAGCAGCGTTGTTTCTGTCTCCTATCTTGTGTGTCCTCACTTAGTGCACTGATTCGTTTGATTTCCTTCGAATTCGTTGATATTTCAGACGAAATCATTCGTGGTACTTCAGCATTATAGAGAAGTGGAAGTGATTATGGAGAGATGTTCATGATGATCAGATAAGTATCGCGGTAGAAAAGGTTTTACTGCTGGAGGTCGAATAAGAAACAAAACAACAACATATTGACGCTTCACCGCTCAGCAAGGGAGCGTCGTTAGCAAAACATTATATGCGCAGCAGCCTCAATTATGTGCGCAAAGAAAGACGTAATGTGCGTGTACATATTTCCCACATATTTGAACACATATATACATTTGGCAGGAAAGGAAAAGTGAGGAGCAGGCTGGCAACTGCCACCGGAAAGGGCACAACGCCTGCCTACTCTTTAGAAAGGAGGAGACGGAAACATAGAAATGGAAGATAGAAAGAAGGGGAGGAAAGAGGAGAGAAAGAGCCAGATGACAAATCTCAAAGAATAAAGTAGAAAAGTATCTGACACCTATGCAAGTAGCTCCAATAAAACTTTGTGTTTTATTTTATCTGGTATTTCATGGAAGCTTTGCGAAGGCGAGATAAGGGCAATCGTGCTAGGGGGCCAGAACATCAATATAATGCTAATTTTGCGTTTGATAGTGTATGATTTCTTCTACCACGCTCTTCTCTCCCCAAGCAATATTTCGTCATACTCTGGACAACAGGCCAGCATGCTACATGTTGTAACCCTGAACTCCCTTTTCTTCCGTTACATTTCGGTATCACATGCATTCGCATACTTCTCATTCACATGTTTCTTATGTTTATCATGGGTTATGAGTGCCCAGTTCTTGTTTGCACAGAAAACCCCGTTTCCGAGCACTACCCGATTCGTTACACAATAAATGAAAATGGGCCTTTTCATTTCCATTTTCTTCGCGCAAATTCGAAGACGGTCTCGCTTCCACGTGGAGAGCTGTCACGGGGACTCTCCACCGACGACGGGAGAAGGCCAAACGCCTTTCTCCCAGATGCATTTTACAGATGTGGTGCAAGTGTCGACTAGCGACGTTTCTTTTTTTTTTTTTTTTTACGGTTCCACGTCTTTCGGCACGATGCGATCTCTGTGCAACGCTTCACCGCTTCAGGTGGTGGCCAGCGGTCCGGGACTTCAACCCACGGGCGTGCTCCAGGGCCAGCCGACCCAGTTCACGGTCGACGCTCGCCAGGCCGGCGGCAAGGCACCGCTCGAGGTCATCGTGGCCGACTCGCAGAGCCGGCCCGTCGACGTCAAGGTCAAGGACAACGGCGACGACACGTACACGTGCACGTACAAGCCCGAGTCCAACGACAAGCACACGGTGCAGGTCAACTACTCCTGCGTCGCCGTGCCCGGAAGCCCCTTCCGGGTAGCGCCTCCGCTTCACTCTCTTCTTTCGGTTCTTTTGCACCGCGGTCCCCTGCACTGTGTCCCCTTCCTCATTCATTTACTCACACTTACCTGTCTCCTTCTGTACTTATCCTTCTGGGATTCACCTGCATGCGCTCGCTTGTGCTAGCTGTGCTGGCAAAACTGGCAAGCTTCTTTCAACGCAGAAAAAAAAATTGTCTATAAAACCGAACAAGTACTTACAAATGGCTGGATTAGAAATAACTTTATTTATTTAGAGGTCGGCACCAGCCTCGCAGTCGTTGTTGTATCGTGTGCACCCTTCTTTTGCATTTTGCTAGCATGGAGAAACGAACCTTTTATTTGAAGAAAGCATTGCTTGAAAGTTTCTGATACGTAGCTTGTTCGAGTGGATCACTTATAGTAAACCTTGCTTTGCTTTGTCATATAGGCTTTGCCTTGCTTCCCTTTTTCTCTTCCGACTACTGCCTGCGCCTGTGCGAGCTTCTGTAATTTCAAGTTTTGTGAAAGAGATTGCTATGTCTAAACAGCTGCGTTATCGTCCTCCAGCATGTTACGTGTGATTCACACTGCCTGCTTATTCGTCGTGACAGGCGTCATGCTCCTGTCAGGCGTGCAGACATGGATCCCTGTCAGGACTGCCAAAAGCATGTGTCACATTCAGCGAGTGCACTTCACCTTATCAGGCGTCACTTCGGTTGCTCGATGCCACACGGCAATGCAGTGTGGCTTGATATGCTACGCTTTAGGCGCCAAGACAAGTACATCGAGAACGCAGACAGGCAAGACCAACTTTTATGGGCAACTTAATGGGGTAAGACCTGGACAATATACTTTTTATTCGTTCAAAACTAGCTTCGATGTAACAAAAATCCCATAAGCCTAATGATCCAAGTGAAAACTACGCCTAGCATCACTTCAGGCGAGTGTCACTAATATAAGCGTTTATCGCTAACAATTCAACAAGAGCCAATGGCATGTACTACCTTCTGCAGAACGTTCGTCGATATGTACGAGTACTCGAACCATGTGCGTAGACTTGACAAAAACATTTCCGTGGTAAAGAAATCTACAGGTGTAGACGACATGCTTACTATTTTTATGGAATTATGATTATACCTGACTCCCACCTTTAAGCCAAAATAAACCAATGAATGACATGACCACATAGTTTCGCATTACTAAGTCGTGCCTTTCGGAACTTTGGATACGTTTATTTCTTGTATCGACTTATAACGGCTTACGGGGTCAACGAAATTGCGGTGAACGTCCCTGTGCGTCACGAAATTAAATTTTGCAGTGCAATGTATCGCGAACAGTTTCATTTTTTATTTATGCGACGAAATTTCACCAGGCATGGTGTAGCAGTAACCAGCCATGATTGGTTGGGTTTCCAGCAAGCTACAGTACCTTCAACACGGAGCAAAGCAAAGTTTTAAGCAGAAAGCGCATGTTAGTTAGGTGAAGGCCAAAGTGATTTCGAGGTGTGAATCAAGCACTGAATGCAAGAACAATGCACAAGCTTCAGTAATATTTATCATCTCAATTAGTCTTGAGGGAAACGAGCCATTTCCTCTACAGCACCGAGTGACCAAAGTGACTCATGAATTGGTTTTGATAATACTAGAAGTGCTAGCAACATTATTGTTGCCGACCTTTGCACGGTGGTTGATTGTCATAATGTTTAACAGAAGTGACACGGCATTAAAAAAGAAAATGCCGTCACAGATACATTAGGTGAAGCAAGCATGATCGCTAAAGGTGTCACTACATTTAGTCGTCAGACAGGTGGTATCGCATGCTACTTCCTGGTGAAGTAATCGCGCTATATTTTAATTGCCTTTGTCAGGTCAACGTGGCTGACAACACGGATCCAGGAAAAGTCCGCGTCTATGGTCCGGGCGTCGAGAAGGGCGTGACGTCTCAGACACCCACCAAATTCTACATTGACTGCAAGGCTGCAGGAAAAGGTAAAAAGAAGAATGCGTCGCTTCGAATCCAACTGATGTCGGAATTATACCAGTCAAAAGGCGATGAACAGAACAGAGACGTGGTAAACACGACCGATCTCACTGATGCAGAAGGAACTAAGTTTCCTGTCGCACTGGTGCTATAGCTACTTGGTCTATCTCTCAATCAACATCGTTTTGTGTGTGCGTTTGGCTCTTAAGCTGCGCATGCTCGCCTGGTTTTCCTGGAAGACGGTTTTCTTCTTTTTTTCCCCCACTAAGGCACAGTTGTGAGTCCAGTCGTTTTGCGGGCCACGTCTCTCCTCTGTACATCGTCTTTTGACTGGTTTAATTCTCATGAATGTGTACCAACCGACCCACATCGCAACTCTTCTGATGTCGGAACGTTGAACATTATCGCATAAGTGCGCCAGAAGAAGACGCGCGTGGCGAAGACGCTAGCATCAGAACACTCTCTTTTCGGTCAGGCTTTAAATTGGTGGTGCAATATTGCTTTCACCACGGTAACTAAACACGATAACGCGCTTATGAACAGATTAACTAAACATTCCAGCACCAGTACACATTACAGCGAGACTACGGTCTCACTCGAAAGACCGCCTGCTTCACCCTACAACTTCTTGTAATTGTCGCCGCTTTTCTTCTTTACTGTGGCGCACCAGTAAGCACGGTCAGATTTGTTTATGCGCCACGACTATGCACTGTTGTCGGCAAAACCAAACACAAAAAGCATCTTGACTAATAAGACGGTAGCGCCGTCTGGTAGAGGAGAATGTTAACACTGTACCAGGCTATGGCATCCAAAGTCTGGCGACTGGACGGACCGATCTTGAAGGCCATGCCAATCCAAAAGCTCAGCGCGATGATGGGCCGAGCAACGTGGGCACCATGTCCACGTCGACAGAGCTTCGAACACAGTTAATTAGAATGTCTTGAGGGGCTAGTTGGTTCATTCTAATGTCTGATTGCTAAATGCGCAAAACTGAGAAACAGGACACCACACAAAAAAGAGAGACACGGGAAAAGAACGAGTGCAGTATAAGCACATTATAAGCAATGATATGGGGGGAAGAGGAGTGGGGGGCGAAGGCGTGGCAAAAGTACTATGTGAGGACCTACAAAAACCGTTCATACGAAGCGCAACCAAACACTTTTTGCTGGAAAGGATTCGGACATGATGCCCTTTACTATCGGACACATTCCGCACACCTCTCTAAGAAGATGTTGCAGGGCCCCTCGGAAGTGCTTTCTTTCTTACCTTTATTTTTAGAAAAACAGAAGCTTTTGCTTGAATGACATCGCTTTCACTGTCCGGAAGTTCAATGATAGCTGCATTGATGTGCTTGGTCAGTACTGCACGTTTACTGGCTTCTTTCTGCGTTTCGAATTAAACATTTCACTTTAACGACACTGAAACTTCAGCCACCTCATCGCTTTTCTTCCTTTGAGCCGATGCAGTAAATGCCGCAAATATGTCAGCCGTAAATATAAAACCAAGGAGCCATTTACATCAAGCACTGTATTGTGTGAAGGGATAAAACTCGCAGATTTATAAATGACCCAGTGGTTTATGTCTTGCGTTTTCTCGTATTTCTCTCTGCTTCACAAAGGACACGGACAGCAGGTGAGTCACTGTACGTTCCAGCACGTGCTGCAGTAAAGACGCTTCCTTTTTTTTTTATGCAATGTCGTGCATTCACCACGGCTCTGTGTCGCCGCGCGATTAATGCCGCTCCGTGCGTGCTACTGCAGCCAAACCCAAGGTGAAGATCACGGACGAGAAGGAGCGGCCGGTGCAAGCCAAGGTGACGGACAACAAGGACGACACCTACACCTGCAACTACACTGCGCCCACACCGGGACCACACTACGTGAGTGCACGGAACGCAAATGCAAACTATAAAATCAAACAAAGAATGCAAAGAATGGAGCCCGGAATTTACGCGTGAATGCCTGAGAGGGGGAGGGGGAGGGGGAATTGGGTGCGAAAGGCAGGCAGCTTAATCGGAAGTAGTTCTGGTTTGCTACCCTACACTGGGGGAAGGGCAAGGCGAGAAAGGAAACGGAAAGAATAGCGGAGAGATAAAGCAAACGCGCTAAAGAAAAAGAAATAAAGGAGGAAGAGAACGTCCGTGAGAACTACAGTCTAACAGTCCACTCAAACGCAAATGAATTGCTGATAGTACAGAACAGTTTTCCTGCATGTGCGGCTGTAAGGGTCGAGATGGCACTTTCAATAGAGGACGGAATAAGTTTAATTGTGGTAATTTCTGAGACTATGTGAGAGCTGTAACGAACGTATTGAGAAAGTGGGCACGGCTACTTTATTATGTGATACCGGTTGTTAACTTCACACATGCGGACAGAGGGAAGTTTCTTGCACGCAAGTAGTGAAAAAGGCAACACTCGCTGCATGAATCTGTGATTAAAAGGAACGCAATCCGTGAGACACCCACAGCAGGCTACTAAATCATTGTTGAAACAAATTTCTGCAGAAGGCATCTGCGCAACGATAAAGAAAAAAAAAAGTTTAAATGTGCAGAAACTTGCATTATGAAAAAACTGCGCAGTAAGAAACGTTCATCTGCAGCGACATACGCGTGAATGATAAGTGACGGGACGGAGCGGTAGGCAGAGACAGACGAATGACAGCACGCGACAGAGAACGAGTTTATCTTCGGGTTTATCTTCGAGAACGAGTTTATTTATCCCGCCTCTCTTCTCTATAGCCCTACTCATTTCTCGCACCCCAGCATAGGCCACAGAGCCATCCCATCTTAAATAAAACTGATTCATTCATTCAGAATAAGAAATCCAGGAGGTAGGCCATCTTCTAATTTGTCGCACAGGCACGCCATGAGACAACACACATAGCGCTGTGCGTTGCCTCATGTTCCTTCTCTGTCTGTGTGTCGTGGTACCTGCGCGACAACAAATCAGAAGATAACCTACCAACAAGCCCATATAGCTACCATCACCGAGAGCTAGAACCGATGGATTTTATGCGAGCTTTTTCTGCAAACGGATCACTTTGAAATCATTATACGAAAGCTGATGAAACGGTTAGGTTATGGATCTGCAAGTGTCTTCAAGCCGAGTATGCCTCGTCATTCAGTGTCAGTACCGAAGTAGAAGTTAAATGTCTATTTTTACCAGCTGTAACTTTTCTATCGCCATTCAGTATCAGTGATTGCCCCTTGTTGGCTGTGCTGACCAGATTTGTCGTCTTCAATAGTTCAGTTGCTCCAAGCAACGAAATTATATATATGACGACATCTACTGGACACAAAAACGACCTCAACTTCACTGTCAAGATGTGGTTAAAAGAATGACCGCCCCTCTATATTTATCCTTTTTGCGAGGAAGAGTAGAAAACTGAATTCGACGATAGCGTAAGTGCATATCGCACGTCCAATGCGCTTTATTAAGTAGCATTTTCGTACAAGATAGCAGACACTATACCCACATGTGTGGAGTCCTCATGTGTGTGTCAACAAAAGTTACTTTTGCATTATTCTTAATGCGGTCCCTATAACTTATAGTATGTCGGGGTTTTTATAATTAGGAAATGATGTTAAATATCAAGTTTACAGTATTGAGTCTATACAGAAAAAAAAATTAATTACGAACCCACCACCTATCACAGAGAGGTCGAGAGAGCTCTTTATTGAAATACAGAGAATTCTGCTGACATGTATGTAGGTGCGTACATGCTACTCAGCATAGAGAAGAGGGTCGGAGACAAAACGGCCCTATGAAGGAGGAGGAGGGCGGCAAGACAAGAACAAAGAAACAGCAAACGCACTGGTGTCATTGACTATATATATTTTTACAGTACCAATGGTAGGCTACGTCTCTATATTAAATAGTGGCTTTGACGGCGATGCAGCGGAATTATTATTGTTAATAATCATGCGAACACACATACAAATCAACAAAGAGAAAGAAAAGCAGGTTAGCAATTGTCTTCTAAGAGGGACACCACGCTTGCAGAGAAGATATAAAATTAGGAATAGAAGGAGATAAATAAAAACAGAGGAATAAACAACACGTCACACAGTCAGGCGCAGAATGCTAGCGTTACAGATGACAGCCTAGCCCCGTGGTTAACAAAATTTCCAGTACAGCTTTGTGAGCCTCATATCGAGTGGACGCACGATTCCCCGGAAACAACATATCATTAAGCGCAGTTCATGCAAGATTAAGTTGTCCAAACTTGTTCAACAGCACACAGCGACATGTGCAGAAAGTTGGACTCAAGCGAAGCACGAAGGGCTCTATACGCACGTCCCTGTCGTTGAAGGAGACGTGTGACATTTACACACCCGATGCGTAACTTTAGCAATTGAGACCTACTGCGGCGATTGAGGGCACGGCCAGTGATTGGTGTAGGGTACGAACCCTTGGTTACACGTTTATCCTGGTGTAAGCGCTGTATAGGTGGTGACGCATAAGCAGTCTAGTGGCGTCAAATTTGCATAAAGTGTCATCTGTGAAAACAAGCTCGTGTTCTGATGCCGCCAGCTCTCAGCGGGCTCGTTTTCCGAGACCCCAATGCGTGAGGTGGTATCCACTGAAACGTCGCGGTTCTTCACTCGGATGTGATCTGATGGGCCATCTTAAAAACTTCGCGTAGAAGCGGTGAGTCTGCGTTGGCGCTGGAAAGCCAGCTTAGAGCTTCGCGGGAGTCACTTACAATAACAGCCTTTGATAATTTTGGTTTTTGGATAATATACTTCAGAGCCATATTAATACTGAATAGTTATGCAGATGTTGAAGACGCCGTATAACCTATTCCAATAGAACGCTGTGCTTCAGCTTCTACGCAATGAAAATGCAGCAATTGCACTGCCTTCGTGAACAGAGGCGTCCGCGTAAACTTGAGTAAATTTTTCATGTGCGTCTTCTAGAAGGAACGCTGTCAGTTGGCGTAGACCTGCAGGTCATACCCCTGTTTTCTTTCGAACTCCTGGTACACTTAAATGGACGAGCAGCCGAGGGCGGTTGTACTTTCGCTCAAGCGCGGCGTCTTAATCTCCGGCATTAACAATCTCGAGGAAGGCAGATGTCATTTTCCCCATTGGCGACTCCGACTTGCTGAGCACTAGCTCAATAAGCTTTCTGCCGTCGTGGGCCCGACAGAGACGATCTTTGTGGTGTAAAGCCCTTTGATCAGCTTTTATAGTCTCGGTGGTAGTTTTCTGTCTTCGGCAAGTAAAGCGTTCGATTGTGCGAGGCGTGGAAGGCCTATTATTGCTCGAAGAGCCACTCGATGATATTTCTCTAGCTGTGCCATCAGTCGAGATGAAACATTGAACAGAGGCAAAGCATAAAGTAGTCTTGACAGCCCTGTTTCTTGACACACTCGTAGAGCCGTTGAATGATCACAGCCAGTACCTCTAACTGTCAGTGCTATCACATATTTTAGAAAAGACGGGGATGATTTATGCACAGCTTCAACATCAGGTCGCCATCTGATGCGGTCATCTCTAATTACACCAAGGTATCTACGTTGTTTTACCCATGGTATATAAGAGAATCGTTCAGTCGAAAACGTTTCAGGGACGGTCGTGCTCTCTGGCGATGATGATAGGCAGTAGCTGCCAACTTAGACGGAGAAATCTGAAAGCCGATTTCATCAAAACATAAAGTATCTGCTAGTAGGCAAAATGTTTAATGGCATTGCATCACTATAGTAATATTGATTATTCCCACTATAAATGCGACGCTTTAGGGCTCTCAATTACAAAATTGCTTATTCCTGCACTCTTCGTCTTTCCGTGTTCATAGGTTTCGTGTCTTCACTTGAAAATACGGCGCCATCAACGAGCATAACCACGGTCAACTATCGACGAGTTTTTCAGTCGACAGACAACCCGCACACACTACGAAACAGCACAGAGAGCGAAGAGTTTTTATGATGACAAAAGAAAAGTTTGTGGTCACGACGTGTATTTATAGGGCCGTAGTGTCATGAGTGATTCGCATTGTCTAGCACGTTCGCGATAGGCAGAACAAGCAGATGGGTAGCATATTTCTTAACCGTATTCCACTTGTTTCGTGTTTCGCTTTTCTCATCATTTATTCATTTCCTTCTTTCGTCAGGTGTACCTGTATGAACGGCTGGGCGACATTTATACTAGTTTATATGAAGACGTGCGCTTCATACCACCTCAGCACATCCTGTGCTGATATCATCAAGCCAGCTCTTCTGATTTATCTTGTGCGCGCTGTGTATTGTGTGAATTTTTTTCTACAGCGAAGCTGTTAAGGGCTGGTTCCCCCAGAATCGTGTCCGCGTGTAGAAAAGCCACGTGACCTAGCGGGAGAGGAGAGGAAAAGAAGAGCTCAACCGTGTGAGAATGTTGTGAGAGGGGGCAGGAGAAAAGGAGAACGGGGAGGGGGATTGAGGTAAGTCGCGCCGTCCAATACTCGCGTTGGAGGAGGAGGGCGTGAGGCGCGCCAACCAATGGCGGTGTACGACAAAAGTAGGTCAACGGAGGGGTGGGGTGTGAGAGGAGTTCGCGTTAGCGTGGGTTGTATATACGGAGCTTTGGTCGAGGACTCTTGTCTGGGAACGTCGTAGAAAAGCGTGAGGAACGCGCTAGGAACGCCGTCGCCCGTGGACGCCGAGCCAGTTCTTTCAGAGCTGGGCATTGTATAGCCATCGCCTAAGTGTTAAAGAATACCCCATTGTGCTACTCGGAGCCGGCACCAAAGCCTCTTTCCCGAGTACGTAGCGAAGGGGTCGGTTTGCCATATTGTAACCAAATTCAACATAGAAAATCGCCAATATAGCTAAATGCCAACATAGCAAATCCCACCAGAGCCCCAGCTTCGCTGGACTTCCTTCTTCACAGGGTGGAAGGGCTCTGACTTTTCTTTTGATTTCTACTTTCTTGGATTTTCTTTAACCCTAGGCATAACCACCTGAACTCCAACCGATTAGGTCTCATATTTTCATTTCAATAAAGAAATGATGTATGAACAATATGTTGAAATATGGGCAGGTAACCAAATTTCATGGTCTACCACCACCGGGTGTGAAAAATAAGTGAGCTAGTGTCAAGGGCTACACTCATAGTATGCCATAAATAATTACATAAAAGAGAGAAATTAAGTGGTGAAGAAATTAAGTTATGCTACCGAGAATAGTGTGTAGCGGTTGAGATTAGCACATATAGAATCTCGTTGACCGTCGAAGTAAGAGCAGCGGCACAGGTTGTCTACAATTTCGTCGCACCCGCTGGAATTGCATGCGGCGTCACTGGACGCTTCGATTATGTATGTGGTGAAATGGGGCACGGAGCTCACAACTATCCCCTCAGCTCACTTCTAACCACTCATACTATAGAGACACCTTTCAGCCCTAACGCCAGAAAGATGCCTGGAGAGGACAAACTAAGTGGAAGGAACAAGAAAATGGCGAGGAGAGACGGACATACAAGTTTAGACAGAAAATAGACAAAGGGAAGTAGTTTTTTACGAGCAATTTGCAGAGCTTTACTGTGGCGGTTGAGAAGATAAAGCAAAGTAAAGCATGTATAGAAAGAGGCATCATACAACGCCTCTGCCTGGTGGCTGTAATGGTCGCGGCTGTGGCAAGCTTTCACTGCAGTGCGATGGAGTGTGCAGGCAGAGCAACTGTACCTTCAGCTGCCAATCAATGTAACCCGCAAGAGCGGGAAGGCCATCAATAATCAAAAGAAAGTGCGCTCGACTTAGGTGAGACCAAAAACGCGCTCACCTGTGGCAAGCTGGTCGATACTCCGGTGCGTAAAAACGCCAACGTAGTGTTTTCGTGAAAGCATCGTCGTTGACGATCTTAATTTTCACATTTCGTAACCAGAAGAGGCTGTATCAGCTCCACTACAATGACCTAGCAGCCCCAGCCGTACTACCGAATGAATGTTTACGTAAGCAATGCTCAAGATTTGTCTAGACTTTGCTGAAGAAAGCGTCTTATAAAGATGGGGAGGACTACGCTCTTCGTGCGCTGATCCAGTGTTCTCCGCATAGAGCAACTGTACTGAAGAACGCTGTCAGCGCTGTTGGCGAAGCAGCTGAATAAAGCTTCGCTTGTGTTACACGAAGCCACAAGCAGCCTGTAGCTGGAACTCACGCTCTCCAACCCGCTTATGCATTTACCGTCCTAGGCTCTGGTCACTTCTAGCAGTCACGTTCCCGTTCTCTTGGCCCCCGCGGCTCTGCCGTCCGTCGTCGTGTTTTGTTCAATACTTGACTGCCTGCCGACGCCTCGCCGCACACATCTCCGTGCCTGTCGGATCTAAAATTAAATGACTCCGGTTCCCTGCTTGAGCGCAGTCCAAGCGTCGCGGCATAACACAAACAAGCAGGTCAGCAACGACCCACGCTGTAGCATGCCGAGAGATGCCGAGCGCGACGACTTCTCTGCCAGGCTCGTCAACCGCGCATCGGGAAGGACACGAAAACGAAATAAAAAAGAAAAAAGGTTGAAGCAAGGTGCTTCTCTTTTGGTATAGGCAGCGGGATGCCGTGGAGGAAGCGGTGTCTCGGTCTTGGCTCGGGGCCCGCGCGACAGAAAGCATATACCGCAACGGCTGCAGGTCTCAAGTCGGGCGATAGCTGCCAAGGCCAACGGCACACACCGGGAGTCGGTAGGAGGGAGGAGAGAGAGAGAGAGAGAGAGAGAGGGGGGGGGGGGAGTGGTTGCATCCTTCAGGAATCCTCGTCAGGAGTGAGCGTCCCGGTAGCATTTATCTGCCCGGCACAGCCGGTGTATAGCCGAGAGCTGGGTAGCGAAAGCAGCGCCAAGCAGAAGACACGAGGAACAGACGATAAACAACGGGACATTAAGATTTGAGCGATAAGCGCCGCTGAACAAGGCCGCTGTATACTTTCTGCCCGAGTGCTTTCGCGCTGTTAGCGCCTATCACTCGTTCGAACTTTGAAGTATTTGTCGCGGCCACCTTACTTTAAGGTTTTTCGGGGCCTATGTTCGATTAACTTACGTTTCTCTCCAAAGCAATAATTCGATTCGCGCATGGCGGTCAGGGAACAAGCCATACTCGACTGGAAACCTCGTGGAGAGGCACGTTTCTCTTAAGTTTCGTTGCCAAAGAAATCAGACATTTATGTCGTAGTGTAGTTGGCACAGCATTTTTTTTTTTCTTTTTGTCCTGTCTCCGTTTTCAGACTGCTGTCTGATATGGCACGATAAGGAACACTAGCACATATGACAATTTTCGATACCAACAGCAATCAGCTGTGCGGGGGCCATGAGACCAGGCTAACGTGGTATTCTGAAGTCGAGTTTATTTACGTACAATACCTCAAAGGCGCCTATGAAGGGGTTTTATATGAAGGGTAGGCTATTACAGATGCGTTACATGTTATACGAATTTTAGATCGTTGCCTTGAAGTCGGTGCTACTGGAGCGGAGCACAACGTCAGCGGGAAGGTCATTCCAATCTTGCGATGTCTTGACAAAAAAAAAAATGAGAAAGGTGCGCAGTGGTTCGAGTAGGTGGCGGGTATACAGTTTTGTCGTGATTGGTGCGATCTGAATGACGATGGGCTGGCTTTATGGCAGGAGTACAGGGTGACGCGTGATAACACTTGAAGAATAGGCACAGACGATGAGCTATGCTGCAGCGCGAAGAAAGACTTTCAAGGTTAAAATGAGATTTTCGTTAGGTGGTATTCGAGTGATATGAGTAATCTGAGAAAATGAATCGGTCTGCACGGTTCTGTACAGATTCTAGCGTTTTGTTAAGGTTACATTGGTGAGGGCCCCAAACAGCGCATGCGTGTTCAAGTTTCGGTCTGATTAGTGTCTGATAGGCGAGAAGTCGGACGGAAGCAGGGGATAGATAAAGGTTACGGCGTGGACAACCAAGAACGCGGTTAGCTTCATTAGTAACGTGCCTTGTGTGAAGAGACCACGTTAAATCCGACGAAAAATTAACACCTGGGTACTTTGTATGTGTTCATAGGTTGAAATTCATTATGTGCACCTTTTCACTTGAGAAACACATTGTGCGGTTGTTAGAAGCCAACATGGACAGAACCGTATACGAGGTTGGTAAGGAGTATGCGGAGAGAAACGCACATCTCGGTTCAAGATGCGAAACTAAGAATGTCGTAAGTATTCATGAGTGCATTTTTGAAAGCAAACTGCACTATATTTAGCAAACAAACTCAAACTGTGAGTTCTGCCTTGTGTGAGTAAATACCATCCAAAACGAACTGCATAGGGGCAAGGAGAAACACGACAACATGGCCTGCCACCAATCACATCATGTGCTCCCTTCTGGAATTATATACTACACACTGTCTAGCATGACTCAGTTTCTCTATAGCCAGGAGCTGTTGCCTCGGCTTGTTGGTGGCCTCGCATCCTCCCGCTTGCTAGATTTATCAATTACATCATCCGACCACTGTAGGCGTTAGCAATAGAATGTGATCAGATTGAAAAATACACCCATATGCCTCACACCATAATCATATATATATGCAGGATCACATGGGTTTATTTCATATAATAACATGAAGTTATGAATATGTGGCGTATGGTTATTTAACAGGGAATGCATTCTTCAATGCTAAGGCAACTTGGACGCACATACTTCGAATCGAACGCTGCGGTGCGCACTGATGCGCAGAACACGAGTTATGCGTGATGCTGCTAGCGCCACAGAGTCTAATGTGAACACACAGTCTAGAGTGAAACTCTGTGGCCTCAGCTACATTACGCATAACTAGCGTTCAGCGGGTCAAACTAGCGCGCACCTCCACGGTCATGTTTACCTTTAATCCGACTGCACGCTTGGCATGTTTTTTCTAGCAACACGCACATTTCGCGAGACGAGGGAGTCAATATATTTCACGTCGCCCGATCTCTGCTTTCTAGTCTAAATAAAGCGCGTTCCCGCGGAGGCTAATGCGGGGTCAGAACTGCAGGCATCATTAATTCCCAGGAACCAAAACAACACCGACCAAAAGCTGCAGCGCTCGAGCGAGACCGTTCCACCGAGCGATTTGCAAAAACAAACAAACAAAAAAGATAAATGTATCCATGCAGCTGCGTAATAGCTTCCTAGAATGTTATTTCTTTTTTCATAACTTGGTACATCTATAACGTTCGTGTAGTCTCCCTGAACATCTTTATATTTATGCTGGCGGTTTGAGTTGTAAATGCACAGCGCTGTCCTGGAACTAACAACGTTGAACACTAAAGCAAAGAAAGCAAAACAAATTATTAAAGAGATGTGTTAGCACAGTATCAGGCTATCGCCCAGTGTCGCACAATCTTTGTTTCATTCTTAAAAGCGGGTGTGTGGCATATGGTCATGGGCAATTCCGGCTGCTCCTTTCGGCTTAGCCAGCGAGCGAGTGCAACGCGATTTCGTTCTAAAGAAGTGCACAGAAGTCGGAACACGTTTACCACATAATTTGGAGAAAGTTCAAACTAGCGCATTGCACAGAACAAGCACAATTTACATCGCAAACCCGAACGCGTTCGCACAGTTTGTTAAAGAAAGGACAGGCTGAGAAAATAATAAAACCACTCTGAACGGCGTTCGACGAACCGTTTCACGCACCGTTCAATCACGAAAAACAGTTTCAAGCGATTTTAGTCAAAACAACAAAAAGTGTATGAACTTTATTCACTGAATGACTTAAATTAAAGCGGACGCTGACTTCATGTGTGTACAGTGTGCGCCAATAGCAAATGTAACATTTAATCGTGAAGAATGCAGAACACATTTAAGCGCTAGATAAAAAAATGTAAGCCAAGTTCAATCACATATGCAACCTGCCAGTACTTCGAAGATAGGACGCACGTAGCAAAAAAGTTTCGCACAGGCACATAGTGTCTTCCTTGGAATGCCTAAAGAACGAATAACGCTTAGGAGTAACCCTTCCAGGAATGACGTCCAGGAATAACGCTTAGGAGTAACCCGTAGAGAAAGCCCACAATTCCCCAGCGCTCTAAGCGTGACGCACAGTTCTCGTCTATGCTGGGCATAAAGTGGACAGGCTAACCGTATACGTGCGAGACGACCTCGCCTGATATACCACGACGAGGTTTCAGCTCGTCCGAGTCTATGTAAGGAAGTCGTTGGTGAAGACAATTGGCGTGAGTTGATGAAACTGTTTCCATTTCTCGTGGTAGTTAAGAACGTCTAATTTAGTAGAGTCCACTGCACGAAGAACGTATCTTTTTGCTGCATCGCCTAACCATACGGCCCGAAATTTTTCACGAAAGGTTGTTTCAAGATGTGCTTTGTGTCACGGCTGAACAAAGCAATAATGCGCTTTGGGGCATGTTTGTGCCCTTCTTGCTCTTTGATGCGCCTGGTCGATTCTGGAAAGCCAGTGTTTTAAAAAGATAGGCCTTCTGTTTCTGGTGCAGGAGAAAGTTTTGGGACGCTCACAGTCAGTCTTCTCAATTTTTACAATCGTAAGACATTTCAGTCTCCTTTTGTAACCGCATAGAGCTTTGTTTCAGCTTTCACGTGCAACAAAAAAAGAAAAAAAAAAAGGTACCGCTCAAAGATTTTGTTGCACAACGCAAAAACCTTCTCTCCGCCGCCTTGTTTAGATAGTTAAGCCGGAAGTAAAGGCGGCTCTTTCCGAATGAGCTCGCGAAGAAGCCAACTCAAACACCCATCGGTTTGGCTCAGTGATGACGCTTCCTGTCGCATAGTGTCTGTAACGTAACCTGCATGCGTATAAATAGTTAGCGGTTTCGGTTTCCGCCAGCTTTCAAAGCTTAGTCATAGTCAGCATTCGACGACACACGAAATGCGGATTTAATGCCTCCTAAAATTTGACTCACCCTTGTTGACGTCACGGAGCTATGGAGTACCACGTGACGTTTCAAGGGCAGCATAACGTCCACTAAGACCATCCATATCAGAACTACTGTCCGCATATAAATAAAGTTACTCGTAAATCTGACGCAAGAGGAAGCGTACAACAAGAGTACTCTAAAAGTAGTGGCACTGAAGTGCAATTACTTTCGGCAATGAAATTATTTAAATTGTTCTTTTGTTCGACTCAGACATAGTTTACTGAGATCATTACGGTCTTACCCATCCCGATGTCGCCGAAGTCTAGAAAGGGCACTCCTTTTGTTCGAGTTGAACCTTGCAGCGTAGCTTATTTACACAATTTTTCCTAAATTGTATTGCAGAAGCATGTTCCATGAAAGTAATCAGGTAACCCCAAACTCTAGCTTGAAATTACCACCCCGCGGCAACTCTTTATACTATTAATAAATTACTGACCTGTAATGCAAATCACTTTAGTACCTTTGCTGCAGCTTAATTAAATCTGTGTCTGACACATACGGTTCTACATTCTCGAATAATATGTAAAACCGTATAGATTAAACCGGAAAAAGGAACCGTTGTCCCGACATGGGCCCTAAATCTGGCCGCCCCTTGCGCACTGTTAACAGTTGAACACAATGTATTTAGAAACAGAGGCAAATACGCAACAATAGTTTTAGATAGCCCTGTGCCTAAGGGCTGCCCTGAATTTCTCTTCGTGTTTAGAGATGAAATTCCCGTTCCATGACTCCAGGGATCGCAAGTCCTCAGCCAGCTACGCACTCTTACAGATTTATTTATTTATTTATTTTTGATGTTCCCTTAGCGAAGTTCATTTAACGTTACTGTTCATAAGATTCGCTTCCTGGATGAGTCGGTACACAATGATTTAAATGCGGTGGATCCATCGAAAATACGTAACACGAAAGGAAGACCTACACTACGCTTCTGCACTTGGAATATGTAGGGTTCATACAATCTCTGGCACTCGCAGTATCAACCATCACATCACCAGGTGCCCGAGGATCGGTCATACCTGACCAGAGCGAGCCTGACTGCAATGGCGCGAATACACTCAGGCGCATTATCACGTGCGCATTGTGGAATGCGTACAGTTCTCACTCACGCTAGGCGCTTGGGCCCCATCTACACAGTGTGCCTAGCCACTATAATTGACTCCGGCACGACTATATATCCACAGCTATGATGTGCTTATTTCCTTTTGCGTTCGTACTCGCTCGCCAGCACCAGTAACCGACAATGCGCCGTCTGCCTGGTTGACTTCGTGACTGTGATTATTGCCAGACACCTCAGCACGTGTACGTGGATTGTTTTCTCATTTTCGTTTCCCTTTCTTCCCCATCTTTATACCGTTTCTCCTTCCACCAGTATCAAATCAAATTACTTTATTCCAACATCGCAATCCGAAGAATACAGATGCTGAGGGCCGTGGACTAAAACGCCACAACACGACTTGACGACGCCAACGGTCCCTTTAACTTGTCACAGACACATGGCAAACATAAGCGCAGGAGCTTACCATATTTCTTACCATAGCAACATAACAAAAAAAAGAAGAATGCGTAGCAACAAAACTTGCTATGTCGGACGTCAAGCATATACGTATTAAGACAAAATATCAACGTAATATAAATGTAACTCAATGTAAATAAAAGCATGAATGCAGAAGAAAATAGCAATTTCAGTTTAAACGAAATGTAGCGGACAATCACAAAAGCGAAATTCGATCGCATGATAGGTTCTGGTTACAGGCATACTGATACAATATACATATGTTTACATACATATACACACATTGCAAGCAGCCTACAAGCAAAAGTACGCAGGCTAAGAAACACAGTTTAAATGGTATGGCAATAGTAGCATAACATCTGTTTTCCGCAGGTTCGAGTTCGGCGGAAGATTCACAATTTTGAATAAGGCGACTAGCGCGTTGCTTTTATTTTTCTTTCAAACAAGAAGTGCTGGGTAAAAAGGTGTCTATCCTGGAAACAGCTACCTCATAGCGTTTAATAAGTGTGTTTTTTGTGTAACTTCGGTAAAGGAACTAAGTTTAATTGATGAAAAAGTGGTTCAGTGTGACTGTTGTGTGAAAAATTCATGATGACACGAATTTTCCTTTTTTTATTGTACGGAGGTTACTGATATAAGGTTGGCAAACGTTCTGCTTAACCTCCCTGTCGTTCATCTCCTATCTATATCTCTATACCTCAATCTCTCTATCTCTCTGCAGTACTCAAGTGAGCTAAATCTTTACTTGTTTCGTTGGATCCGCAGGTGAACGTCTCCGTGAACGGCAAGGACGTGCTGGGCAGCCCGTTCAAGGTGCCCGTCGCGTCTCACCTTGACGCCACCAAGATCAAGGTCGAAGGCCTCGAGCCAAGTACGTCACAACTCCAGTATCTTGTTTGTTGCACAGTATACTGCAGACGGCTGTGGGTCTCAAGACGCGTTCACTACATACACATTTCGTGTGCTGCGCCCACAACTGTACGCACCTATAAAAAATTACGTCTCAAAATCATAAGCGTTAAGAAATCAAAGCAGTTCTGCGAAGATCCGAAAAGTCGAGAGAGTTTCATGAAAGAAAAAAATAGTCATCCGTACGAGCGTAAGGCGTTGTAACGATAGAACCCATACGGGTTCCTCGGAGAGAAAGCGTCGAAATCGAATAATAATTCGCCAAAAAGATTTGTGGAAAGAACTTCCGTGGTATACCTTCGTGCTATTTCCGTGTAGATGACTGTTATTCCTTTCATTAAACATTAAGTAAAGGAACCAGCGCTCACGCGTTTTTCGTGTGTCTTAAGACATTTTTGAATCGAGTTGAGCCGTCTCCGTGCCGAAGGGAGACGGCACGGAGACGGCACGTACCGCTCCGTCTACATAGCGCACGAGGAAGGTATGCCGCTCAAGCACTCCCTTCGTTGCAATATATTTTGTGCGTATTCCATGCATACAGTCAAAGTATGACGTTTTCAGCAGCGGTATATTCTTGAGAGCCGTTGCCTCACATACTAGCCACCTATGTTTGGAATATGAGCGAGTCTTGCAGAAAATGCAGTTAATATATTTCACTACCGTGTCCTTGTTGAAGGCGCCTCCTCAACATGGTCCCCGAGCATTATTATGCGCAAATGCCAGCAAAAATTCGGAAGCAAATTGTTGCTGTGAAAATATTCCAGCACAATGACGCCGGCAGTTTTCCTGTGCTCGCTTTCCAGAGTGGCGACAAACCTTCACGTGTCCATTGTTTACATGTCAAACTCAAACCATTTGCTTTAATTTTTGAAAGTGGGGAAACGGCAACGAACAACTGTACAGAAGGGTGCCTGCGTCGGTATTTTCCAGTCGTGCTTGAAAGCAGTGCAACAAATAACCTCTAGCAAATGCGTTGATGAAATAGGAGCTCTGTTTCTTAAATTATGTTCTCGTTTGTACTACCATCAGGCGCCAATGCTCGTATTTGTCCCAATACAATCTATAGGCAGAAGAGACGTTTAGAAGGCACTTCGTAGCTGATGGCAACTTTAAGTGAAGGCGAGTTCTTAGCTGAAGGGTGTTGTAGCTGAATGCAAACGCTGTTCGAAGAATCTCAAGCTCGCTAGGGTAGACAGCCTTCAACTGGCACGAGAAATCGCTGCACTCAAAGACTGCCGTTACATTTGACGGGTTGTTCACGCCTCTTTTTCCCATTTCCGACGCGGTGCAGCGGTGTTCCTGGAGGCCCCAGCCCAGGTGCTGATCGACGCGCGAGCCATTAGCCCGAACAGCGACGCTCGCGTCACCTGCACCCTGTCCACGCCATCGGGCAAGAAGATCCCCATCGCCGTCCAGCCGAAGGGAGACGGCACCTACCGCTCCGTCTACATACCGCACGAGGAAGGTATGCCGCTCAAGCGCTCTCTTCGTTGGAGGATAGCCCTTTACGCCGAAGTCCGCCCGTTGCTTTATGTGACGCAGAAACACAAACTACCATGCCCGTGACAACGTAAAAGCAGTCTGATCAGGACAAGTCGATTCATCTTTGGCGTGGGAACTTGCAAAAGCCGAAAATACTGACACGCATGCTTCTTTATCTGTATCCGGTGACCGCTTTTCACCGGTTAACAAATGTTATCGCTCAGCGCAGGACGCGCTTGCATGTATCGGGAAGTTTCTCGAATGTTATCGATGGTTCTATCCGCTGTCTGTTTTAACCGAACCTTGTGTAATCTGACTATATGCGCAACGCGAATTGTGTAGCACTTTCTGTCGCCAACACCACGACGGAACCTAAGAGGTACACATTAATTGTTTGTGTCTTATAATATGTTCTACATGTTCGTTCGCGTTCATCTTTCGCGCCGTTGAAGGTCGCCACGTCAACGTACCGCACTGAATGTACATGGACAATGGAATTCGCGTAACAGTGCCTATACATTTGTCGTTCCTCTACTCCCGTGTACAGGTCCTCACGAAGTGGAGCTGACCTACGACGGCGTGCCCATTCCCGGATCACCGTTCAAGACGATGGCTGTGAAGGGTTGCGATCCTTCGAGGGTGAAGGCCTACGGACCGGGACTCGAGAAGGGCATCCTCGACCAAGTGAGTAGCCAACAACCACACGAAGTGAAAGCCTTCAGTATTCGTCACGAAGTAAAGAAAACAATGCGCAAATAAAAGCAGCTGCGACAGGATTTGCGCGTCAAGCTTCTCCTTCAAGAAGCTTGAAAAAGTTCCCGGAAAGTTCGAACTTTTTTTTTTTTTTTTGCGACAGTAGAGATAGTGTGTGTGAGCAAAGACAGACCTAGAGATATAAAAATGAAACAAAATGCAGCTTGTAATTGTGCGTCTATTTTATGCGAATGTCGTCAAGAAGCCCATATAGCTCAGGTGGTGGGCACGTCACCTGGTTCATGTGCAGAGTCTGTCCTGTTCGCAATGAGCGCCATTTCTCGGCCTTTTCTCTTCTAGGATAATGATTATAGCTCCCCGTAATTAAGGCAGGGGTGGGTATAAACTCTGTGGTGATCCTGCAGTCGCCGGACCCTGACCATCTTCATTTATATTGTAGAGTTCTCATCAGTCGCTAGAGATTCTACAGTCCAGTGTCGGCAACCACAGCAGCGTCACAAAATCGGAAAGTTGCATTGAACCGTGCTTTCTTGGCACGCTGACCTACAGGTCCCGCCCGAAAATGCTAACCTTTTTCTTTGTCAGACTTATTTACCATCTGGCTAGGGCGGTTTACTGTTGTTCAGATAGGATAGGTGAAGCGTTTATTTTTACCGCCTATGCCCCTACTGCAAAAAAAAAAATTCATAGACGATGATTAAACGATCTGAGAATGGTTACAACCAGCACACGCTCGCAGCCAAACCGTTTCACCGTGGAAACCCGTGGCGCGGGCCCCGGTGGTCTTGGGCTGGCGATCGAGGGACCGACGGAAGCCAAGATGACTTGCAAGGACAACCGCGACGGCACCTGCACCGTCGAGTACATCCCCACCGAGCAGGGCGACTACGACATCGCCGTGCGCTTCGCCGGAAAGGACATTCCCGGTGAGCTAACGGCGTATGCAGTTCACGGCATACCGCAATATAGAGGCTCGAGACGGAGATCCTTCGCATATGCCACAAGCAGGTCCGCGTTAGGCCTTATACGGCAAAACCTTCCATAGCGCTCTGCACATCTTGGCGTCCCAGCATCGTCCAAAGCACATAGGAAAAATTTAAGGGCATTTCGCTCCGCGTTTCCTAGACACTTCTACGAAATATCAGTTATAGTCCAGATCATAGTCAAGGCATCAGCAATGCTTTCGTTTCGATTTGCAAATAATAAACTTCTGGCCGGTGAGTTGCTAGAATTGAAGCTGAAGTATTCAGGTGAAGCACTACAGTGCCCTTTAGCTGAACACATGAAGCACAGCCTTAATCGCAATCATGTAGTGTTCTTCATGATCTAAATTTGCGACGTAATACCCGTACCTATTAATAATCATCAAACTGTAAAACCGCGGAACCACATCAACGATCTAACACCGCTTCTGCTTTGAACAGTCGTGATGTCATCCCTGGCGCCTTCGATCGCTCAATCTCGCAGGGTCCCTCGTCTGGCGGTGAACTAGGGTTCCGGCCATGGTAAACGGGTGATTTTTTTTAACTGTCAAGATATGAAAAATCTACCTCTGTCTGCGTAGATGGCAACAAAACGAGCGGTAATTGTGAAGATCCTAAACTGGTACTTCCGATTTGTCCACAAATTCTAAATGCGACACTCTGCTTCCTGTGCAGGAAGTCCATTCAAGGTTCCCGTCGACGCCCCTGTAGACCCCTCCAAGGTTGTGGCATACGGCCCAGGCCTGGAACCGCGAAACTGCCGTGCCAACGTACCGCAGAAGTTCACCGTGGACGCACGAAAAGTTGGAAAGGCACCAATGGCTGTCGAAGTCTCATCGGAGAAAGGTAAGTGCACATACGACAATCGTCAATGCTGCATACATGCTAGCAAGAGTAAAATGGCTAATGGGTTGTGCTGTGACCGAAGCATGTAAACTATATTTATAGGAGTATGATGTACTGCTCCATGTACTAAATATATTTTTTAATCTGGCCTGCCGACGCCATTTGGCGATGCCCTGAAAAATGTGGCACTCCCCAACCATACCAAGCAATATACAAAGCATAGTTAAGCAAGAGGTAATTTACCTGATTAGGCTAAGGCTTACATGCTTGCAGATGCCGTCAACCTCTATCTTCATCTCTCTCAAAACCAAACAGGAAACTTCAAATCAGAACAATAAGTTCGGAATATTGGCCCAAAGGTATTTGACTTCTAGGATAAGACTTCGATTATTACCTTGTGTTTGGCACACTTTGGCCATATCTGGTCCTTTTGCCAATAACATTCACTAATCAACATCTTTAAGACTTCGCCGTCTTCAACCTCAAGCTTCAAGGCCGGTACGACGCTAGTCAACAACTCATTCCTCAATATTGTGCGCGTGCGCGTGCGCGTTCAGGCATGTAGGAGCCGCTTCAACTGTCGTGCCTCATCAGGCCTGACAGTCCGTGTACATTTGCTTGCCGTGTAAAGTTGACCAGCTACTAACAGCAATGCTGAGTGTGCTTAGGCTGTCAAACTATAATAGTTGCGACTCAGGCTTTGCCGCACGCCGATCGTCTGCCACGCACTCTTTGGTGCAGGTCCGGTGCCCCAGAAGCCTACTGTGAAGGACAACAAGGATGGCACGTACGATGTGAACTACATGCCACCGCCTGAGAAGAGTGAATGCAATGTCCGCATTACGTACGACAACAAGGACATCCCCAATAGCCCGCACAAGATGAAGGTGAGGCCAACCTGCGAGCCACAGAACGTCAAGCTCGTGGGATTTGACGGCAAGCCCGTGCCCGCCAGCATTCCCCAAGAGTTCACCATCGACGCCCGTGAAGCGGGAGTCGCTCAAGCCGAAGTCACCGTCAAGGTGCGTGGCGTTTCGGTTAGTTCGCCGCGAAGCTTGCGACTGCATAACTCTATTGCCAGCAAGGTGAAAAACCTAAAGACGTGTGGCGTTTTTTCACGTGTCATTTAACCCAACGTGTTTTCTCGACGGCGCACATCTGATGAATAGCCTCTTCAATTAGACGCCCGCTTATTGCATTTAAGTAGTGAAGAAAACAACCGTTTAGACGAGCAACCTCGCCCCTTACATCAGTAACTAGTCAATCAATCAAGTAACCAACAATAAAGCAAGACCCAATAGTGAAGGCGCTGCATTCTCTCTACCAGCTACCGGTATGGTTACAAACATTGAACGGTAAGTCAATGTCAACTTCTCTCAATTCGCTCTCACAACAGTAGCAGCATAATACGTCATGAATCATGTGGCCCTCAGAGCACAATATAAAGCCCAAATGAGCGCGAACTGAACTGCACCTTTCCGTATACAGTCGACTACCGTTAATTCGACCCAGGCGGGACCGCGAGATCCGAAAGGTCGAATTAACAAACGGCAGCAAAATCCAACGAATTCAAAATTCTGTATTGCTTAAGTATTCGGTCGGGATCGACAGACTACTTCCAATACAGTACTGTTACAATACCTGCACACATCGTGGTCGGTCAGTGTCGTCGGTGGTGACAACATCTTCAGAACAGACATCGCGCAAAGTGGTCACAGCGTCAAGTGGTCATCATCACTGCAGAACAAGTTGCTGCCGTTACCGTCGACGCCTAGGGAAGCTGTAGCGGCGTCTGAAGAACTTCTTGTGTTTTTAAGCTTTTTATGAACCCCTGCGCGCATGAGAGGGTGCCAGTGCGGGTCCGCAGTGGCACCCTAACTAACTATATTAGTTTTCCTTCCATAGCAATATATGATTTCTAGCCGGAACATTGCAGTGCGTACGAACTAAGCGAAAAGTCGTATTAACCGAGGTCGAATTCACGGGAGTCTACTGTGCTGCCGTTCTCACGAAACGTGTCAGCATTACTGACGCGCGATGAGAAGGGATGCACAGCTAATTCTCCAGCGTGTCGGTGCTCACACGATCCAGGGCCCGGACAACGTGCCGCGCAAGGCACGCGTCGTGGACAACGACGACGGCACGTTCCGCGGCCAGTACGTGCTCTCGGACGTAGGAAAGCACCAGCTGTCCGTCAAGTACGGCGGCAAGGAAGTGCCAGGATCGCCGGTCACCCTCGACAGCGTGCCCACGGGACAAGCTGACAAGTGCAAGATCAGCGGTGCGTATCACACGGTCAACGTCGCCTACATTTTGCAGTTGGGCTGTGTACGCGTTTCGAACGAAAAATAAAAAAAAGTATCGCCAGTGTGAAAACAGGAGCAAGGGAAAGAAAAGTAAACACAAAAGTGCGGAAAGTTGCCCAGGTTAGTACGCGTTCGGCACAAAAGATGCAGCGGGTACGTCCCGTAAGTATAGGGTACTATGTTCCGCTGTTCTCTCAATGTTTCTTTATCATGACAGCAAGGAGTCTCATAATCGAACACAAGCTGCGCTAAAGGTACCGCTTATTGCAAACAAGGCGCGCACTGAAGTTTTATATTAGAATAATGACGCTCAGCTGCACGCAAAAAAAAAAAAGAGACAACCTGTCGCTATAGTGTTGCGATCTTCTCATGTGTGTCTTGTATGCAATGGATACGTCTTTTACGAAAGTGGCAAAAACGCCCCCTTCAGTGAATAGTCACCTAGAGATGGCAAGTTTCCTAAGTCAATGACAATCGCTTCCCTCGCACGCCATTTAAGTATAAAGTAGTACTTGCAGTTTCACTTTACTAGCTAAATAAATGGAAACACTGAGGCATCATACCGTGTCGGAACTAACACGCCTGAAACTTTTAAAAGCAGCATGCTGCACTGTTCAACCACATTCTTTGGTCCCGAATAACAGACCGTCGATTATATAACAACGCTGGACTGACACACCGAAACTGGATGTCTCAAATGACGCGCAGTCTTGATAACCCCAGTGACACCCACGAGCGCGAACAGAGAGCATACGCGTATAATGTCTCCATTGGAAATGAGACGATTGCTTGGCCGCATGCCTGGCCTGCTGCTTCAAACGTAAAGTTAAATATGAAACGAAATATGCAACAAGAACACACACCGCCAACGTTATGGCGCTCACACTCATAACTACCACAAGGCCTCAAAACGGCTTGATACCAGCAAAAAGACGAAAAGGGTGTTCGTTGTGCGCAATATGCAGACGGGCCTTTTTCACGCCCGTGAACTCCTCGTAACTCTATGAAGCATGCTTTGCAGCCTCGGCAGGCGGGATTAAGCGCTGGATTATACAGCTACGTTCTAAAACGCACCAAGTCAGACTTCCAACGTGCGCAACGTACATTAAACCACAAAAGTTTACGGACCACGGAATCTCAGAAGACGTTAAATTCCCGAGCAGCCTGTAGCAGTAGCCAGTAAAACTGTATACGACAATGTTGTTAGCATATTCTAGTCGAGGCCCGAAATGACAATACCAGGTTGTATTGTGAGGCTGCAGAGTTATTCAGCTTTTTTTCTCACATTTCATGGTCCGTAATATCCTGTGGTTGACTGTACCTAATGTTACGAATCATTTCTGTCGTGTCCTTTGCGTCTGCAGCCGCTACTGCTGCCGTCTAAGAATGCCCTTGATAGCTGCGTCATGTCTTCGTCGCGGTTTGCGTGCTTGCAGAGGAAACGAAGCAGGAGAAGGTGACCATTGGCGAGGAGTACAGCATCACGGTGAACGCCAAGCAGGCCGGCAAGGGTGCCGTCACGTGCACGCTGACCAACGCGTCCGGCGCCGAACCCGACGTGGACGTCGCAGTCGAGGACAACGGCGACGGCACGTTCACCATCTTCTACCGCGTCAAGGAGCAGGGAGAGCACCAGGTCAACATCAAGTTCGGAGGACAGCCAGTGCCAAACGGAACCTACAAGATCACTGTGAGTCCCGCAACAGTTCAAGCCCGGTGCCATATGATCACGCGCCGCAACATCGCGGGGCCAGTTTCTTGTCGCTGCTTGCCTAAGGGAAGGGACTCCTACTCAAAGCGATGCTTCGGTCTGCCGCATGAAAGTCCAAGCGTACTCAAAGCGTACCACGTGTATTCAAAGTGGTGACGACGGTCAGAGGCCCGAGGCATAGCTACAGAGAAAATATAAGGTTTTTAGTGCACGGCCGGCTGGGCGTCGCATCCAATCTCGTCGTCTCAAGCTGCTGGATGTGATGCCCTATGCCTATACCCACTTGTAAGATATAAAGGTAGCAAGCGTAGCATATGCAGCTGCAATGACAAGGTTCGATTTACAGGCTTTTATTTGCTCATATGCCTGGCGACGTCATTCAACGTCCAGGTTACGACTGTTACGTGTGTAAAGTAAGTGCGGCCTTGCGTATAGGGGGTCTCCACTGTACGTCACAGTGAAGCAAGATTACAAGTTTCCCGATTCGCGAGCGGCCACTGACACACACGTTTCCAGTTTGACATTTGCGTTAGATTCAGCAAGCATCAGCTCACTGTTCGCACGACGGTACTCTGCCATTACGAGGCAGAGAGCCGCCAGTGAAGCGCTGATGAGCCGATGAAAATTACTGCGTGTATCTCTGAGTGCTAGCAAACGAGCTATTCATTGTGCTCTAAAATATGAGCTTTACTCACGCCATCTGTGTGCTAGAAAACTCAGTAAGTGGAATAAGGTGCAGGCATGCGAGAGAACATACTAACATACATCTACAGCACGATACCAAACGCTGCACAAAAAGAAATCAACAACAAAAAACGGGGGTGGAGCGCAAAAGAGAGCAGACCCCTGCATGAGCAACCGGTGCAAGAGAGCTGGAAGTGCACGGCAATTTTAGGCAGGAGGTATCGTATCGAATATGACAAGTGCACGACGCACGAACGCTCGTATGATGAAATGTGGTGTTTCGTGGCGCAAGGGCCGAGTGTGGCCAAAGAGCGACATGCCAGTGTTAATGAGTTCGCAGTGGAGCAAGGAATTACGAGAGGTATAGATGTGACGTGGCTTTAAAGAAGCCCCAAAAACAGTCGCTGTAACGAACGCTCGTAAGAGTGCGCGGTGCATGCATGTATTGAAGTGCACGTTTTTGTTGCGAGTTGCGGGGCAACAAACGTGACTCTTGACCACACCCCCGAGGCTTGAAAGAATGCTAACATGATGATAATCTACAAAAAAAAAAAATAGACGCCGAAGAAGTGAAAGATTATAGACCCTTTACTTGCTGTCTGTATTATTCAAAATGTTCACAGCGATAATTTCGAATAGCATCAGGCCAACGCTCCAGTCAATCCAGGAAGTAGGCTGACTTAGAAAAAGATTTTCGACAAGAGATTCTATTCATGTCGTATAATAAGTTGCTAAGTCTGATGAATATAACCAATAATTATACACGGCCTTGATAAATTGCGAAAAGGCATTAGACTTCGGTAGATGCACTCATTGGCGTATTCCGCAAACAAGGCGTGAAGGAAGCAAACGTTAATATTTTCAAAAATATCGGGCTAACCCTGAGCGCCTAATCAAAGATAAAACCATCACTGCCCATTTGGCGTTAACGTGGTTAGCGAGGTCCGTTAGCTGAAGCAAATATGCTCCTTGGTTTTACTTATATCCTGCAGTCGCGATGTGTACCAGCAGTAAAATGGCTTTGCGCTCTCGCCTTAGCCTGCTGACTCGGTTTAAGCTTTTGGCTAAACACGCGCACTCCCTCTTTAACTCCCTCTTTGGCTAAACACGCGCACTAACCCTTTATGTTCTCACGTAGGCTTGGTGGCTCACAGCTGCACTTAGCGAAGCTCCCAGATTCACGCTGTACCTTATGTGCGTAATGCCTAGATGTTTCTTGTCTTTCTGGACCTTGTTTGAGAGTGATGATGCCATTGAGAAGCGTTTAAAGAACTGCTCCCAAGGCTGTAGTATGCAGGCAATTTTGTGCTAAATTTGACCCTTTATGCACCGTCGCCAGGCTTGCCATCAAGAAGAGTTCATGCCACAATAGAGCACGGAGACTAAGCATTAAGGGGTACTGCACGTCCTTGCTTTTTTTTTTTTTTTTTACGAAGATTCCCCGAACCAGCATGCTTTTTAGGCCCCGATACATACGTTTGAGGCTCGCAAGCAGCCGTATCATTAGTACGCAATGCATGAAATACAAGAACAGTGCAGTTCTGGCGCATTTTAGCATGTAAGTTGCCCTGATGCCAGGAGACCGCTAAACTTTCGGGCTCTTACGAGATTGCTAACGCGTGCCTCTGCTGTGTCTTACTCAAGGCCTTTTACTTATAGTTAGTTGACAAACAACCTTGGTTCTAAGGATTCGGCATGTAGAAGAATTTACACACAATTACTGCTGGGTGAAATTAACGTAATGACGGTGTGAGATGTCTTCAATTTGCTTGCTATAATATTGTCTAGACTGTTGCCCGATAGGAGTAGTACTCCAAGTTCAAGATTATTCGCAGGTGCCAGTAGAAATAACACTTCCAGAATGCTGCCAATTTTCTTGCTGTGTTCGTGCTCAGCTAAATGCGTTTGTTCCGGGATTTGTATTTGAGTATCGTTCCTATATATAGCAACGCGAGCTTGGGCAGCGTAGCTTCGAAATTTTCGCACTGCAGAGTGCAAGATGGCGGCACACAAACTTTTAATTGCAATCATCTGCACTGCCCGGAGGCCGGGACACGTTTCCGTTTCGGGAACCCATCGATCATGCTTCCAACCTCCTCGCTCGTATTTTCATCTCGGGAGATTCTTTCTCGAAAACTGCCGTCCCCCATCGTCGAGGCCGCCAGTGCTCTAAAAGCAGAAATTCAAGGTCGCCAGCGCACCGCGCTCTGCCCGGCATATCATTCTTCGAACGAGAACAGCCGAGCTCTGCGCAGGATATGCTCCGGAGATTTGGAAAGCGTGAGTCGGTCGAGGACGTTATAGGACTTACGACCCGTTCGGGGCATGAGCACGTTTGTGTTCCTGAGCCACTACTGGCAAAACATAGGGCAATGAGCAAGCTTTCCTCCGTCTTTGTTTCGACTCGGTTTCTAACCCCAACTCGGCAAAGCGAATCGAGCTTTTATGCTCGTTACGAGCATTTCGCCCGACTGCCTCAAACATTCGCTGCGCAAGAGTCGTAGTTGTTTAGACAAGGACCCTCTTGTGTTTATTAAGGCGGACATTGTCGCTGTTTGGTTTGTTAGCGCAAAAGATGTTGCTCAGTTCACGGAATTGCAGGGATTATTAACGGAATGATCAGCGAAGGTTGAGCGCTTTACCTACTGTGAATCTTCTAGTTATACGCCCACCCTATAATTACACAGCCACCCTCGTCTCCTGTGTTTCCTTTGCGAATATCCCAGCCTTTCCTTTAACACTATGCCGAGAAAAAGAATTTCTCTCTCGCACACCATTGTGCCAAATTGGAACCGTGACAAAACGATTTTCATTTTTGTAACAAGAGCTCAATAGTTAATAACACGTACTTTTTGTGTGTGCGCGTGTTTGCGAAGTTTTTGGAAGTTACGTAGTCAGCTCGCCTGTTGCTTAGGTTTGTCTCCGATATATATCTAAGCGGGACCCCAAGGCAGGATCACTTACAAGAAATCTCCGTGAAACGCCACGGTTTCGCTCTAGCTTGGCGAGTGACAAGCCAAATGTCTTCGGTCAATAATTTCGCAGAGTGAGCAAAAGTGTACATGCTCTTTTCTATATAGGGTGTTTTTCATGTTGCTCTACAATTCTCAATGACAACTTTTCATCTAATTATAATATTTGAGAAGTTGAATAATAATTAAGACTAATTAGGTCATTAGACGGAATTCAAAGAATAATCTGAGTATCTCCAAGCGACGGCAAACAACATTACCTTGGTTCTGTCCAGCTACGTGGCATTTGCATATTTCTTAAAGTTATAGGCGCAAGTTACGCGAGACACCCGGTATACGCAACGCAGGCAGCCGGACGCAAGCTCGATTTAGGCCTGTTGAGATGCGCTTAGGTTTCTGTTCCTGCGCGCAGGTGAGAGAAAACTAGACATTCCTCGGTGCGACACCCCATCTAGAGAAACATCTCCTTCACGCCTCACGTCTGTCAGTGCAGAGATCTGAACTGTCTTCGCAAAGAAAGAAAGAAAAAGGACGCACTTAGGCAAACTTGATCAGCAACGCTTCCAAACCCGCCTCGCAAGATTGCATCAACGGGACCGTCAGTCTGTTCTGGCCTCCGGAACCGATTGGTGAGCGATTGCCGCGCCTGCCCTTAACCACGCTTCTATAAATTGCACCAACCGAAGCCGTCGGTCCTCTCTCCCTCAATCGGCCAGGCCTTCTATTTTGACGGCCCCTCGTTCAATCCGGCTTGACGACTTCCTTACGTCAGGGTGTCATCGATGCTACACTTCCTCTTCTCGGCACGGTGGGCTATCTTTGCAAGTGTGCCGAGTACGTGTGTCTCTTTCACCGCGGCCTTCGGTGAGGCGCGGCGAACCGTTAGCCCCTCCATTGTTCACGTTGAGAGCGTGCCAACATCAGCAGAACCCCCACCCGACCTCTTGCTACACACACGTCGGTTTCAAGACGCCGCCCCCTCCTAACTGATCGCCGCCTGCGGAGATGCGCGGTCGAAGAGCAGCCGGCATTACGTCAGCGGCTTTTTCTCACACGGCTTCTGCGGCGCCAGCGCACAGCACCGGCAACGGTGTGCCAGGAACGCTGGCTTTGCGAAGCGGAATCAGTCGCCATAGAAAACCTGTAGGAATTCGGAAACACCGAAGTAGCACGCCCCGTCTGTCGCGCTTTGAAATAGAGATAGGCAGAGAAAAGAAAGAGAGAAGACAAGCATACGTAACCAGGAAAGATTCTTTGGTTGGCTACCATACGATGGAAAATGAATCGGGTGTTTTGCAGTACAATTCGTATTTCAGTGCTGTAGGAGAAGACGGCAAAGTCGATCTCACCACAGCCCTTGCCTTCTCGGTATTTTAGATACACTTACGGAAGATTCGAGCCTAAGTGACTACACGTTTCGCACAGTCGTCGCCTGACCTCCACAGCCGCTGCTGCGCAGTCATCGGTTCTTGTCGATGTCCATAAGGTCGTCAAAGCAACCAGGTGTATTTTATATTTGGCTACTGTAATCGTAAACCAGAGAATCAGCTCTGTCACATCGGCATCAACTTTAGCCAGCGTACAGAATGTACCATATCAAGTTAATTCTGCACTAAGATATTATACAGGGTGTTTCAGCGAACACTTTCAAAAATTGTTTAAGGTTGCCTGTGGCAGACAGCACAATTCTAGTTCATGAGCTGGTCGACTCGAAGAGGCGGACATGTACAAAATCACCATCATCATCATCATCAGCCTATTTATGTCCACTGCAGGACGAAGGCCTCTCCCTGTGATCTCCAATTACCCCTGTACCAATGCACAAAATATTGAATGGATGGATGGATGAATAACTTTATTAGTGTCCTTCAGGACGCGTGCTAGCGCGCAGCGGGCCGCTCCCACGTCGGGACAGAAAGGCCGAGCCTCTCCGCCGCGTCGCGGGCCCGTTGGACAGCCCATAACTGTTCTTTGAGGTTGGGGCTGCGTAGAACCGCATCCCAACGTGATGAACTGTTGCTTTCATCATAATCTACTAATGAACAAAAAAATCACAAATTATGTATTTAACTAATCACCTTAATTATGGCCCATATTGCAATTTACAAATTCTAGCCGTGAAGTTCGCAAGGCAGATCCACTTGGATCGAACTCTCAGGATGAAACCAGTTTCGAGATATTAATTCCCGAACATTGCGGAGAAATGCATTGGCGTTCCAGTTACTTATTTAACAAAACGGCGTTTTATGCATTGAAGCACAAAAGTAACAAACTCTGTTATTGGGGCGAAGTTTATTTTAGAGCGGAGGTGCAGGCCGCTAAAAACGCAAGTTCAGGCTTCGATTTTCACAAGATACCGCTTCGTCCCTTCCAAATATAAACAACAATCTTATTTCTTTGTGTTTTTCATACATATTCACGTAGAAAACGTCCCAGAAAGCCCACAATTATTTCTTTTTGTGCTATCTGGTCCTTCGGTTATGTGCATTTTTTTCTGACCAGCTGAAAACGGACCAAGATCGGGCTAAGCAGTTTAGACCTACTCGTTATGAACTCCCAAGTCAGAAGATAGTAAAGTTCTATTCAGAACAAAGGGCGTCTTGTCGTCAAGGCTCGTCATATCAGTAATTGCGGTTGCACGTGCGTGTAAGCCAGACTTCGGTTATCCTCCATAAAGATCTGTCACGCCTGAGCCGCTATCTCTCAAATGTGAACACGTGCGCCCAAGGCTGACGGGTTGGCACTGGCTTCGCCAGGGCATGTGCAGCAGACAGTTTTCTCGTTTTTCTTTTTTCTGTCACTTGCGCCACATTTCGGTTGATTACTTGGTCATTCGTGTTTCCTTTTTTCGACCCTCTTTTTTCCTCCCCCGTGTTTTTTTTACATCCGCTTCTTCAAATCATGGATGCAACACGTCGTCTGGTCGAAAAGGTCTCCGTCTATAGCGACACCGCCTCTCACATTTCACCGATGCCGCGCCGGCGCGGCTTTCTCGGACCGACGTCTACAAATAGATTTCCGAACAATACCGGCACATGGCCTATTCCTGGAGGCTCGGGTCGGGAGCCTGGGCTTCGAGCCATTTCCCAAGTCAATCACGCCGCCGCCGTCCATTTGTATGCTGGCTTGCCTGCTCGGTTACTCCCTTACAATCCCTGGCAACACTTCCTCCCTGTGCACTTGTTCAACTCTTGCTGTTCTTTTCGTCCTCGTTATTTCGCGTGTTGGTTCTCCACCCCGAGTCGTCTGTCACCAGGGTTTCTCGCTGTCGCCGCTCGCGCCAAATACTGCACGTATGCCGTCGTTTTCGGATAGCTTGTGCAGCACTTTTGGAGGCTTCGTATTTACAGTAAGTTCACCGGGCGCAGGTGACGTCTGCGTGAAGGTACACGAAAACCTGAAGATCAGTAAAGTTGGTATACACGTTCGTGCTTGAAGCCGCAGCGCCCCAAAATACGCCATTCGTCTTTTCCTCTCTTGCGTCTTGTTCCACGGAAATGTTGTTGCAAGCTTGAATTCGTGAACTGCCAATCAGCACGCATGTCATAATAACCATGGAACGAAACGAGCGGCGCTTATCTGCTGGCACGGAGGTCATCGGCTTTGCTTCCAGACGCAGTGGTCGTATCACATCAGTAGGTATTAAGGAGCAATGTTTGACATCCGTTAATATTGGCCCCTGACTTCAGCCGCCACGCAAGTTTTCATCTTTATAGAGCTCGCCATCTTGGTCAGCTCAAATGTACGAACTCCGCTTTTGAATCACCGACGGCGTGATGCTGTCCAGGATGTGCGCTTCTCACAGTTTTTGGGGATGACCACACATAGATAAGAGCAAAGCGCAAAGGCTTCTTGTCGGCGGATATTTTACGTTCCGCAGCTTGAAATCAATTGATATTACTCCATTACGGTGTGCATGGCACTATTACGCATTCACAATCGAGAAATGTTTTGTTCTGGGTGCACACTTGAGCTTATCAGAGTGTACGTTATGTCAACAAACGCTTTGCAAGCGCGTAACGTGAGGTCTGAGTATTTTATTCAGCACCTTCAGATTGTACACGTCATTAAAGATGGTAATACAATGACCGGAAAGCTGCTCACGTGGCTTGGACAGCAGCTATAGTGCTGCGAAACACTGTATAGTCACGTCGAAAACATTCGACTTCATCAATAGTCCAGAGTTCAAACTTCCATGTCCCTGTGAAAACTGAGGCATGCTCGAAACGCTACGCAAACGCCGGGCGTCGTTTCACGCCTCATGCGAGGAGAACCGAGCTTTAACGAAAGCATAAATACTTGTTTCGTCTGTTTCGTCCATAATGACGATCAGACGCTCGCTGGCGATTTCCTTACTTAGTTGGTGAAGCCCCTAATGTCCGTCTAAATAAAATGCTTCAACATTTTTTGCCTCGCATTAAACGCGGACAGAGGAGGTGATGAATGCAGCTAGACATATTTTAAGACTTTAAGGACTTTTAAGACTTTTGGCATCTGTCGTAGGCATACGACAGATGCCAAAAGAGCAAACGTCTCGGGGGAAACGACGTGCCAGCTCAGTTCCGGGCACGATTTAAAACCGTGCACTACTGGCATTTTCTTGGCTTTCGCGCGGCGCCTTTCCAGAAAACCAGTGCGACAAACCCTGAAGCTATATTTTTCCCAAGGCTCTCGCGGGGCGTTGTAAACATTTACACCGCGCCGCAGTTTTCCGCCTTTTGCAACTACGCACAATGTCGGAGCGTATAAAACGAATGCGGCACCGTGGAGACGACGGCCGACATCAGAGGCAGATCCGGAATGCCTTGGCAGGCAACAAGCGCTGCGTTGAACAAAAGAGTGAGTGGCTTCGCTCTGCCGCAGAGCGCTGGTAGGCTTCCAGAAGCCCACTCCCTTTCCCACGCATGCAGTGCCGTGCGCGGTTCACTGCCAGGGTTTGGGCGTCCAGACACTTGTTCTGGCTGAAGGTTGCAGGTACGGTCAGACGAGCTGATTGCGCTAATTACGCGTTCGAAAGCATCACGCGCAGAACCCACCAATATACCCGCTTCGATGGCTCCGCAGATCCATGGCGTTCCGGTGCCGATTACGAGGTCACGAGTTCGAGCATCTGCTATATACAGCGGTCACATTTCGATTAGGACTGAACGCAAAACTATTAAAGAACGTTAAAGAACCCTAGGCGGTCAAATTTATTCGAGAGCTCCACACTACAAGGCGTCTCTCGCAGCTAAGTTGTGGCTTCAGGACATGAAACTCAGTAAATTACGTTAGGCCTCTCAAACTGCCTGTTCATGTTCGCGCAGTTGTACAGAGATGTTCGTGTCGTTTTCTGTTCTTTTCGATGCTTGTTGTTCGCAGCATAGATCCAGGACGCCTTCAAAGTAAATTGTTGGTTTCGTTTAACTTACGCGGCTGGGGACAACGGCAACCTATGTTTTCGTGTCTTGGTCAGAGTGTCTGGGGGCAGAACCTTGAGTGATTCCTACTGGTTAAAAATAGTGATTGTGTGACATCACAAACGTAAATTACACGGACAGCGAAAGACACGACACTTCCCGCTTGTGCGAGCGTGCTGTCCTTCGTTGGTCGCATTCAGGCCAGCGGTAACACTTTCGCAGTGCAAAACCAAAAAGCAAGGACATTTCTGGCCACTGGAAGAGGCGACTAAGCGTTACGTGGCCGCTGAATCTATCATTCAAGACATGACCTGGAAAATAGTCGCAAAACAGCAGCTCGCTTGCGAAATGAAACGTCTAACAATCCCACACGAAGAGGTAACGAAAAACGAGTTTCCCCCTCACACTATACTTAACTCTTACTTCACCCCTTCTGGTCCTCACCGCCCTTCAAAGAACGAAAAAGAGCGCCAGAACATTAGCAATCTGAATGCGTCACGTCTCCGGGCGGTCTATTTCCTTCCTTCTTGCATTCACTGAGCGCATGTAGCAATGCCAGCTATTTGCGAAGACCGCAATGAATCTACAGGAAGACACCGGTAGCTACAGGCACGGACGAGCGCGAACCTCTGCCGACAGCGCGGTGGCGTCACCGGACTGGAGAGCACGCGCAAAAGAAATAGGGTGCGACAAAAGCAGCGACCGTGTCTCCGCGAGACGAACGCGATTACGCAGCCTCCAAATGTAGGAGGGGGTTTGAGCCCAGCAAGCTATAGACACAGGTTCGCACCGCCGCTTAGCTGACTAAACCGCGTCCCGACGGTCGGTGTGTCCTGTTTTATGCTCAGAGTTCGTTTCGGCAGGCCAACCCATTGGCGTTTTGTGTATTTCACTCGCCACTCGTGTATATACCCGCGAACGGGACCCTGAGGGCTCAGCGCTTGCCCGCTTGCCAGGCTCCGCGGAATCTCAGCGCGACGTCGCGACAGGAGCCGACGTGCGTCACAGCAGACCTTCGCTGCTTCGTACCACGCCCCTTCCCCCCCCCCCCTACCGCCCCCCCCCCTCCCTCATCGCCAACCTCAGGTCCGGAGCGTTCGCCGCAAGCGCCCAAGCCACAGCGCAGCACAGCGCCCGGCGCGGTTTATTTTCGTGCTAAGAGCCCCAAAACAAGAAGGCGGGGCAGTCCCTTTGCACGCTCGCGTTTCGGGAAACCATACAAGGGCGCCGCAGGACCCGTCGCCCTTCCAAGCGAGCTCGCGCTAACTTTCTTCTGGACTTGCACGAGCGAGGTCCAATCATGTCACGTTGACGGATCTTTGATGTAGCCGTCGTATAGCAGCAGTGTTCCGAGATTGGTTCTCGACGGCAAGGGGCCGTCAACACGTGAAGACCGCGAAGCTCCCGGTATTTCTCCTCTCCCAGTGTCTCCGAGCCGCATAATTTGTTCTGGCACCTTCGAGGAGAGCCTACACTGCACTCCTGAGATGTAGGTCTTACGCTGTGTGTGTGTGTACGGAAGTACACACACACACAAAAAGAAACGAATGGCAATGCAGATACTTCAAAATGTTACAATTTACACAAACACAGGTTTTAGCCTAATGGACGATGTAAGTCTGTGTGCTAGACACATGTGCACGCTCTACTATGTCTTTATGCGTAGCTTGGGCGTGTCTTGTCGTTCGGTATGCTGAGGCCAGAAACAAAATGTGAGGGAAATTAGTGTCGTAGATGTCATGCCATTCAACGGTCACATTATCACTTTGTCTAAACAATAACGCTTGTATGTCATTGTTAAGCGGCGTTACTAAACGCGGCGCTACGTTCATTTGTGATCGAATATACTTTCAGTACCGTCCTATCGGCCGTGTCATGGCGCAGGCGTATTGGACTGCTTGTGTGACAAAAATTCATCGTTCACAGCCTGACTCCAGACAAAAGGCCGATTTTTGACTGTAGGATTTCTAGACTTTGCATGTCTCGAGTTTTAAAAGACCGTGAAGAGCACATGGACCCATCCGGAGGCCAAACTTGGAGTTGACATTCCGGAAGAACATGGGACGTTTGCGGGTAGGCAAAGCAAAAGATGTTGCTTTCCCTGAGTGGCGACACATGCAAATCGTATTATGTCATGCCACTAAGTAAAGACCTGAAGGCGACACCCGCGTTCTCAGCGGCGTGGAACACTGCCGTACTCAGGAGCGAATTCCTCGTGCAGCCTAGGCGCGCTAGAGAGTATACCGAGACGCCCGAGGTGGTTGAACCTGCAGGCATCATATCTTGACAACCGAGCAAGGGTGGAGGGGAAGAAGCGGCTACACTGCACGTTCCGGCGGCTTCCCTGGTTGTCTTGCACGCTGTTCTCCAGGTTCCGTGTGCAGAGAGAAGCACGCCTGTCTGGCCACGGTCCAGGCTCTCGCGCGCACATCTCGCGCGCGTGCGCGCAGTGCACCTCAGCTTCACTGTGGGCTTGAGGTGGCAGCCACGGGAGAGGAGGTCGAGGGGCAAGGGACTGGTCGGGGGTGGTGGCGTGGGGGGGGGGGGGGACGTGCCCGTGGGCGCCAAAAGCGGAGGCCGCGGGGGCGTCCAGAAATAGAGAGGGGCAGGAGGCCGGCCCACCTCGGTCCGGCTCCGGTGTCTTCCACCGCAAGGGCGCGCCAAGGGCGGTGTGTGGTGCACGCAGAGTGGAATCCCTGATCGGTTCTTCCCTTGTGCCGCCTTGCGCAGGCCGTCACCGAGCAGATCCACCAGAAGACCGTGGTCGACCGCCGCTTCCGCAGCGCCCCGCCGCCGCAAGGAAAGTACCGGCCGATCCAGCTCTTCGAGATCCCCTTGCAGCAGAGCGCTGGAGGACAGCTCTCCGGTGCGTGGCCCACTTGCATGGATTATGAACGCAGCCGCGGCCACGCGTCCAGGGCACGGTGCCGCCTCCTCGGACGAGGCCTAACCCTAGCTGCTCAAGACCGCTGGTGGCCATGGCCTCCATAGTACCCTCCCTCCCGGAGGACTCTTATTATGCCGTGTATAAGCAGCTGGTTTTCAGATTAGTTGTGAACGCAATGCCTGCAATGCGCAATGTCAAGAAGCGCCTCTTGGATGACGGCATTGTTTTTGCAATGCGGTATCGGTCTTGTGAAACCACACTTTAGTGACAGATGGGCACCACTCTGGACGCGTGGCAGCTTTGATAGCCTGTGTCGGAAGCTTATTCTATTCCTCCCTGACGCAACTTGATCGTGCCTACGCAGCCGAGGTGAAGATGCCATCGGGAAGGGTGGACAAGCCTGTGATCATCGACAACCAGAACGGCACGGTTAGCATCCAGTACGAGCCGCGCGAAGAAGGCCTGCACGAGCTGCACATCAAGTACAACCACGAGCATGTGCAGGGTACGTGTGGCTAGATTGTGACACTCGTGTGAGCTTGTGCGGTGTTTGCTGCGTTGGCCGATCGGATTAATGCAACGACGCTATGGTGCGGCGCGGGCCGCTTCGCAGGCAGCCCTTTCAAGTTCCACGTGGACACCATCCAGAGTGGCTACGTGACTGCCTACGGACCAGGCCTGACGCATGGCGTGGCCGGCGAGCCCAGCAACTTCACCATCAGCACAAAGGACGCCGGCAAAGGTAGTGCGATTTGGGCGTGCCCAAGTGTTTCTACTGTACTTGGCAAGTCATGTCAGGCTGCTTAGCACTGCTTGTTTGGTCGAGGTTAGCATGAACTGTCAGGAGAATCTAGGATTCTAGGTAACCTGGCGCTTGCCCGCGTAGACGCCTCTTGAAGGCCGCTGAATTAATTGTAGCAGTCATCACGTTGCATTGGCTCGTGGAATGCACCACCTAAGTCGTGTCTGTTTGGAGTTGTAAGGTCAGGTGACATGAAATGCTGTTGCAAGCAGTGCACAACGCGGTAAGACAAGGCATACAAGGACAATCACTATATATATGGCAGGTCCCGGCCGCACAAGCAGATGCAAAGCATAGCATTGAGCAACTTTGCATCTGCGCAATCTAATCAAAATGTTGACAATTTGACATTGATCATTGTAAGGGACAGGGGACAGTGCCACATGGGCTCATTTTTTTTTTATTTAAAGTAGCTGTTGAGCTGGAACCGTTACTTTCCATATATATAAGATCTCATTGGTGGCGTTTTTCATCGCACTACCGAACATGTGCACTTAGTCACCGTAGTGGACCGTAGGGGAGGAGCTGTAGAATAATTTTGACTGTACAGACTACCTTAACGCACATGCACCTAAATGTAAGTACAGGACCCCGTGCACTTCCGACCTCATGGGAATGCGGCCGCCGTTGGCGGGGATGAAACCGACGATCTTGTACTCAGCATCATAAAAAAAAAGCATTCCGTACAAGAGCTCAGCTGCCGTGGCGGGCATAAACTGAAGATTAGTCGTGCTCAAAAGTGAAAAGGGTTAAAAATAGACGCTGTACCATGAGTGCGCCTAGTATTATTTGCACACGTCTGCAAACGGTTCGCATTTGCTCCGACGACCCTAAAGCCTTTCCGTCTTCGCCTTTGATACCCAAGAATACCGATATCATAATGTCGTGCCGATATTGTGGTTTCTTTCTCTCGAACGTCCAGAGCGAGAATGACGTCGCACCGTGGTTGCTTTTCTCAGCTATGCTAAATGTGCCAGCAGAGACTATACAATATAGCGTGTGGAGTACGCTAACACGAGCACGTCCATCCGCCACGTTCCGTAAGCTGTCTGTGCGTCTTTGTAACATCTCATCAGTGCGCCAACAGCGCTTTCTCCGCGCTCTGCCATTAGTAAAACTGCCTGGTCCATCAGCTGCGCCTAACGCCAGCCAGCGGGGCAGGACAAAGTTCCAATCCACCCGTGTGTGTATGTATACACGTGCCTGACTCGTGTATTTTCTCAGTCAAACTCCCGAGCCCGCGCTGCCGTACCACAGACTCAGTGAAAACACGAGTGAGCTCTGGACCGCGGCAAAGATAACATCCGGCACTGAAGGAGGAAAAAAAGGATGAGTAGAAGAGAGGCCACGCGCGGCACGGTACCCCCCCCTCGTTCATCTGGCTGTCGACACGGGGCAGGGCGCTAGCTTCAAAAGATGTCTGGCAAAACAACGTGGCGCTGTACCACCGCTGGTCGAAAACAAAAACACGGGGCAACCGCCGCGGATTGGGAGCCGACCGAACTCGGCCGGCGAGAAATATTTCGGGGTCCCTTCCAGTTGGGCGCGGCTGCTGCTGCTGCCTGCGTCAGAGCATCAGCGTCCCTCCTCGAAGCCGACGGCACGCTTCGTTTTTAGCATCGCCTCCCAGCTGCGGTGCTCTCGTTAGGTATCAACAACCCTCTCCCGACCTTCGTCGGTCGCCATCTCTTAAATTAAACAACAAGAAGGGTCCTCCGCCCTCCCCATCCCTCATTCCCCGGTACCGTGTTCCGAGAGAGCGGGGTGCACGCGTGGCGAAAGGATAGCTTGGCGCTATCGTGCGATCGCGCTCGAGAAGAAAGCGACTATGGTATCGACGGAGGGAGAGGGGGAAGAGGGAAGGCTTCTGTGTTGAAGCCCTATATACCCGAAACCGAAATCATCAGTCGAATATAGCTGGCGTGTCTGGTGAACCCTTCCAGAAATAAAACCGCAGCTGTGCCAGTGCGCGACTGGAATAATGTAGCGGCCTGTTGACAGGTTTCAGACAGCCGTGACGACAACGAGTGTCCCGTTTATTACACCCTAAAACCAGCGCGCACGTGCTGGAGCAGCACATGGGCCGCTCCCGCCCCTTCGTTCACCCGAATCCCCCACCACCATCCTTCCACCGGGACGCTACTAATATGCTGTAGGACATTCTCGCTGGTGTTTTTGGCGTGGTCGTTATGTCATAGAGACGTACATGGCGGTAACGTTCCTGGGAGTCTTGGAACATGCGTCCGCAGTAACGGACAACTTCGTACTAAGAAACGCAAGGAATTCAATTTTATCAAACCATTGGTTACTTATTGTCTTACTTTCTGCAGGTTTCAATCACACTTGCAAGCAGCAGTTGTTAAAGTCTCGCAGGCATTTCCCGAGAGGTATGATTGTACGTGGACATGTCACAACTGCTATTTGTGTAGACGGCTACGGGTCAGTGGTTTGGTTGTATTATACAATTTAACGAGAAACAAATCAAGACTGAGTGGAAGCGATAGAGTTCATCTTCTTTTTAACATGAGATCTAAAAGAGGTAATCTAAATCATAACCGTTACGGAGATGTGTTTGAGGAACCTCATGGTTAATTGAAAGGTTGGTTTATCATCCACGGCAGTTGAAATAAAAATGCATGAAGTTTTATAACGTTGTGCGGAAGTCTTTTGTAGCGTCCATGATATTTGCGGTGATATTTGTTTTTTTTTTTTCTTTATTTACTACAAACTAAAAATACAAAAATTCGCGCACCCTCTATCACTATGAGGCGATAACTAAAAAGTTATCGAAATCCCTAAATATTCTTCATAACTAAACCTGATATTTAATATTAATTTCTCCTATGCTTTCATTGGTTTTCAAGGTTTAGTGTTACTAAAAATCAAACCCCTCGGTTCCTCTTACTGATGTCGCTCAATGCGGTATTGTGACTTTTGCAGAATGGTATTTCATCGCGGGTGTTACATGCTCGGAAACCATAAACATTTCGTTTTAGAGGATATCGGGTATGCTGATTATTGATTCCAGAGACAAATTAGTGCAAAAATTTAGGTTGCCACTTTGCTTTCGACGCGCCCGCCGCTAGTATTTCCTCCACTTCGATTCCAGCTTCTTTCTGCTTCACGTGCAGCAAGAGCACCATGCTGAGCTCCTTTCGCCTAGCGCAGTAAAAAAACAAAAGGACACAGAGTCACGAAAACGAATGCATAGAACAATAACTTCCAACAGATTCATTTCGGAAATCCGTGCGCGTGTTGTGTGTCCCACATATCGCACAGACAGCTAACAGAACGTGACGCAAGGGTCATAAAAAAACTACTCAACCATAGTATACTAGGCAGTTACTATCTGCTTGTGGAAGCCCACTGAGCTATAGTAGTGAGTACAACACGAGTTCGCGTGTCGGTCTTAACAATACAGCCCAACATCACGTCATTTGTATACTTCGCGGGCCGTTCAGCCCAGCCCGCCCTGAAGGCCGGCGACCAGGTAACATTTACGCAACTTGAAAAAAGTTCGAAGCGACTCTGTTGAACTTGTGTAAGCGAATTGAGTACATATAGAAAAATGCTGTCTTGTTCCTTTCGCTCGTCAACAGAGTGGCTGCAAAACCATATTGAAAAATATTTGTGCCTCGGATGTGTCGTCTGTGTGTCGCATGTGTCGCCTCCCTTCTTCTCTGTGTATATAAGTATCTCCTATTTCGCTACCAATCATGACCGCAGGTGGCCTGAACGTGGCAGTCGAGGGTCCATCCAAGGCTGAGATCAGCGTACACGACAACAAGGATGGCACGGTGGCCGTGTCATACCTGCCGGCTGCGCCCGGAGAGTACAAGATTTCCATTAAGTTCGCCGACAAGCCCATCAAGGGAAGCCCCTTCACCTCAAAGATCACAGGCGAGTGCTGCAACACGTGGTCTCTTGTGCTTGTTGTGCTTGCGGGGATCTCACCGGTCAACGCCTAGATTTTATCACTTTGAATTAGGCACGGCGAGTATTGTGCTAACATCGGAGAATAAGCCAGTGTTTACGCAGGCATCTTACAAGTACCATAAGGCATATCATGCCGGAAGCGGAAAGTCTGGATTGCTGCATAATTGGACACACACAGCGCCGATTTACAGCCTGTCTTCCTACTGCTGTCCGTCTCGTGTTCCTGCACTGTACTATAGATCTCATTCTAGCAGTGCTCCAACACCTATGTCATCAGCCTTGTGACGCGTTAGGGTAAATTAGGCATACTTTATGCAGGTCTTTTGGCACAAGATTCTTGAGAATAGGCATCTCTCAAAGCACTATTATCACTTTTACCAAGAGGCCGGCTAGCTCACACCTCTCACCGGGAAACTGCTCAAACATGTCGCTAAATAGCCTGTCAACTAGCGTTTTTGCCAAGCGCTCCGCAACGGCCTTATGACAGGTTCGTTTCCTGTCACCTCGCGGCGGGCCATGGACGAGTCACGGTATAGGCGCATAGTACTGAGTCTTCCAAACGTCGCAAAGGATGATACCTGTCAGCGTATGATGTAGACCCTTCGAGCGATGAGTCCGACACGTTCTTTTCTGACACCCCATTACAGGAGAGGGCCGCAAGCGCAACCAGATCTCCGTGGGCCACTCCAGCGAGGTGTCCCTCAAGGTCCAGGAGAAGGACGTGAAGAACCTGAGCGCCAGCATCGTCGCTCCGTCGGGCTTGGAGGAGCCGTGCTTCCTCAAGAAGCTTCCCAACGGCCACTTGGGCATCTCGTTCACGCCTCGCGAGGTTGGAGAGCATCTGATCAACGTCAAGCGCACCGGCTCGCACATCACGGGCAGCCCCTTCAAGATCAACGTGCTCGAGCGCGAGATCGGCGACGCTGCCAAGGTCAAGGTTCAGGGCAAGGCTCTCACAGAGGGCACGACCCAAGTGCGCAACGAGTTCACCATTGACACCCGAGAGGCCGGTCAGTTCGCTAGCTGTGGTCGCACGCGATTTCTCTTGCTAGTCCCAAGTATACTATACCACGATCACTATACTGTCATCGTCATCTTAATTTTTTTATGAACTCCTCCTGTGTAACAACAGAATAGTGGTAATCAGCGAAGCATACCTTCTACACGTGTAGAAGGTATGCGTAAGGAACTAACCTATTGATTATTAAACCGGTTATAGGACATAAATGTTCATGTATGAATTAAATAAATAACGAAGCTAAATTGATCCCGCCATTGCAAGTAAGGTGTCCTGTAAAGGGCTATTTGACATTGTTCGTGAGTTTTGCCTAAAGATTAATTTTCAGCAAGCATTTGGCGCTGCTACACTTTACCATAGATTTGGTTATATTGCAAACAAAAAGGTGGGCTGTGATCCACCTTTTACGAGATTATTCAGGATATGAAACGGCGGAGCATACCAACAAGAACGCTTATAACTGGCTTGGTCCCGTGCCTCAATGACGTGTCGCAGGCTACGGCGGCCTGAGCTTGTCGGTGGAGGGCCCCAGCAAGGCCGACATCCAGTGCAAGGACAACGAGGACGGCACGCTCAAAGTGAGCTACCTGCCCACCGAGCCCGGCTACTACATCATCAACCTCAAGTTCGCCGACCACCACGTCACGGGGTCGCCCTTCACCGTCAAGGTCACGGGCAAGGGCTCCAACATCCAGCGAGAGAACATCAAGAAGCAGCGCGAGGCAGCGCCCATTGCCGAAGTGGGCTCCAAGTGCACCTTCACCTATAAGATGCCTGGTGAGACATTCCAACCAATCTATAATTGCGACTAAGGTAACACCTGATGCTTGTTCTACCAGAAAACAGGCATAGGGTTAACAGCGTAGCCTCTATATCAATTATAACATATGAAAGCGGACGTGGGTACTATCATAGTCCCTTAATACTACGCTACTATTGAAAACGCCACAAACGTTCTCATTCTCACGGTATTAGGCCCAAAAGTTACTCATAAAGCCATGACCAAAAGGTGCGGCAGATGCCGTCTATTGTTTCGTCAAATAAAGGCGGTGTTTTCGTCTGCGACTTACAGTTGGACGATGACTGTACTGATTTCACCCGTCCCACGCCTTTATACCGCAGGAACAAGCGCATTCGACATGACGGCGCGCGTAACCTCGCCGTCGGGATCGTCGGAGGACGCGGAGATCGCCGACCTGGAGGACTGCGCGTACGCGGTGCACTTCGTGCCTAAGGAGGCCGGCGTGCACACCGTCAGCGTGCGCAACAAGGACATCCACATCCCCGGATCGCCGTTCCAGTTCACCGTGGGTCCATTCCGCGACCACGGAGCCCACAGGGTGCACGCTGGAGGACCCGGTCTCGAGAGGGGCATCGCCGGCGAATCATGTAAGCCGCGCCGGTTGCATCCCTTTGCGAGACCACCTTTCTAACCGCTGGGTATAATGAAAGTGTCTTAGTGATTTCGCGGAGCTCACTTCCAACAGAGTCGTGAAGCGTGCTCTTCTATCTCATTCTGGCAACACTTGTTAGTATCCTCTCCACGAAATGTCTGACAGAACCACTTTACATGGGGCTAACTAACTAAATGAGCAATCTAAGCAAATATTAAGATGATCACAACTGCAGGTTCATTCAAGAACAAAACACTGCGTTACATACGCACACTCTGGCACAAGAAACTATAACAAGACGTTGACCGAAGGAAGAGGGACGGACAAACATCGGCCGTAGGAATAATCGCCGAGACATCTCCTTACATATCTTCTTTTTTGTTTTTTTTTTTTTTTTTTGTTTTTTTTACTAGGCCAGCAGTGGCCCGGTATATTAATCAGCCGTGACGAATTCGTTTGTTTTTAAGTTGAACGCTAGAAGCATCTAAAACATAATCTGCGGTTAGGGAAACATTAACGCCGCGCAACCGAAGTATTTTTTTCAGTCACGACTGTTTCTCCCACGCAGGCGAGTTCAACGTATGGACGCGCGAAGCCGGCGCTGGCAGCTTGTCCCTTTCGGTAGAGGGCCCGTCCAAGGCCAAGATTGACTTCAAGGACCGGAAGGACGGCTCCTGCTACGTCTCTTACGTCGTCAAGGATGCCGGTACGTCTATTTATTTCGTGTGAATGAATGGGGGCACGCGAGTGTTCTATAATGATTGCTCTATATATGAACAATAATTAAAGTGATCATAAGCAGGCTTGCATATTTTGAACAATCAACGGCCAGTGTGCAGGGCCTGTAACCTTGGGCATCCGTGCCAAACACGTGGGAAGTGTACAAACTTAAGCAAAAACCCGCGTCGTCTCTGCGACAGCAACCTAGCTTCTCGGTCGCCTTCCAACGACGCACTAACGGCGCTGCGACATCTGTAGCACAAGCACTCTTCCATTTGTCAAAAAAAAAAAAAAAAGCCACGGAAAATTTGAACAGCGCGGGCGATGTGACAAGAGAGATAGAAATACGTCAGAATCGCTAGTTCATCCCGATGTTTGTGCTGTTGGCAATGTTTAACCAAAACCAACCTAGCCCATCTTTGAACTCTCGTGAAGCTCCGCAAAGAGCTGAAGAAGCCGGCGGAGAACGGTCGCAGCGGCATTGATACATATAGCCACCTCACTAAAACAAAATACTGCGCCGCCGATGGCTACCACTGAGATCGCGCGGATTGAACATGACTTAGAGCGGTTGTAAGGCAAATTCATCGTTTCGAACACTCTGTACGAAATAACGCCAGTACGAGCATGACAAAAACATGACGTGCGAACTCCGTGACACATATCTGCGCAGGCGAGTACCGCGTGGGCATCAAGTTCAACGACCAGCACATCCCCGACAGCCCGTTCAAGGTATACGTGATGCCTCAGGCGGGCGACACTAGCAAGATCGAACTGGGCAGCGTGCCCGAGCACATCCAGGTCAACAAGCCCGTGGCCTTCACCATCTCCATGAACGGGGCCAAGGGTAACCTCGACGGAAAGGTCGTCTCACCTAGCGGCCATGACGACGATTGCTTCGTAGCGCCCCTGGACGACGGTGAGTTGTTCAACACTATATAGACGCAGTTTTAACTGACAGCAGGGGGTCTCTGAGCGCAATGCCAGGGGCGGTATTCTCGGGCGATCACTTTCGGAGGTATAGTTTCGGTTTCGCGATATTCAGCACTGGACGCGTCGAAATATTCGACCGACAGCGTTTTGTGCGAAGATTGCTATGACCTAGTGACCACAGAGCAAGAACGCCTTTATTCACAAAGCGCATACATTTTATAGGCAGGTGTGACGTCACACATTAGACAGTATCGGCGCAGTTGCATGCGCTGCACGTTATCACAACGAGCTTGGCACAGTGCCAGAAACGCTGTCGGCCGTGTACGCCAAGTCATGCGAAATCTCGCGAAAGTGAAACTACGGGTACGGCCACGCTAGCGGCAAAAACGCGCCCGTCATGCCGCGAGCGGCAACGAGTCAGGGTACGGCCACGCTAGCGGCAAGAACGCGCGCGGCAAAAGCGGCAGGAGTCGGAGGTTTTGCGGCGTGCCGCGCGAAATGGCTTCGAGACCCAGTTCTGCGGCAAGTGCCGCGTGCCGCGAGATGAATGACCAATCAAGAGCGTCGAAGCTGACGTCACGGAGCCATGGCAACCGGACCGCCAACGCGGATCGACGATCAGCGTCTCTTTGTGGACGCTGTCCTGATCGTGCCTTTTCCACTCACGGTGATTGCGCGTTCCGAGAGCGCGCGAGATCTTATCGCGCTGCCGCGCGGCGAGACGCGCTTGCCACGGTGGCCTCGCGGCAAGGCGCTGACGCGCGGCATGACGCGCGCGGTTTATTTTTTATTGCGATAGCAATTATATGGACACTCAAAAGCAGATTTCTGCCGTCGGCGTCGCCGTCGCCGTCGCCGTCGCCGTGAGGTTCCGTATGACGTCATTTGGAGATGAAATCGTCGCCGTGGTAAGTGGTTCTTGAGGGAAAGGGAAAGGTTGGCGCTATCTTCTGCAGCCGCGCGCCGAACGCTGTATGTGCGAGTGAAAGGGCGCGAGGGGCGCGTCTTTCACGGGGAGTGAACGCACGGCGGAGAACAAACGCGCGTTCTGCGCCGTGCTCGCTTAAGGGCTGCAGAAGTAGGCGTCTCTTTTCTCCTTTACAATCACCATATATGTAGAGCAAACGCGCCTTCTTCGGACGCGCGAGAGGCCGTGGGGAGGGGGGGGGGGAAGGGAGGCGACGTTTAGCTGCGGCACCCAGTGCTTATTTATATCAGAGGCTCCGGCAACAGTCACCAACGCCGCACGCATTTTGAGCGAACGCGGGCAAAACGCCGACGGCGTCGACAACAGTTCTGCGTGTTGCCGGTGCTGCTGCATGTCCAAGTTTATACAGCTGATAAAGCTGCTATCATTACTCCGTATAGCTCTCTTCAAATTTGCTATCGCAATTGATGCTTCGCCTTTCAGGTGAAACTGCGACAACTTTTTTATTTATTTATTTATTTATTTTTCGCTAGCGTGGCCGTACCCTCATGCCGCGCGCGGCAAAAGCGGCCGGAATCAGGGGTTTTGCGGCGTGCCGCGTGAAATAGGTCTCGAACCCAATTCTGCGGCAAGTGCCGCGTGCCGCGAGATGAATGACCAATTATGAGCGACGAGGGTGACGTCACGGAGCCATGGCAACCGGACCGCCGCCGCTCCGCGCCGGCTTTGCACTCGACGATCATGGTCTCTCGCGGTTCCATGGAGGGATTTGTGGACGCTGTCCGAACGTACCCTTTCCGCTCACAGTGATTCCGCGTTCCGAGAGCGCCCAATTTCTTATCGCGCTGCCGCGCGGCGAGACGCGATTGCCACGGTGGCCTTCGCGGCAAGGCGCTGACGCGCGGGAACTTGCCGCTCGCGGCATGACGCGCGCGTTTTTGCCGCTAGCGTGGCCGTACCCTATCTATCGTCCGAGAATACCTAAAGCCCCTATATATAGGGGCTTTAGAGAATACCGCCCCAGATGACAAACAGCAAGTCATGAGACAGCCGCGAAAGGCTTGAGTTAAGGGAACACCTTCTAGCAGAATGCATGCGCGTTTTCACTCGTGACGTCATGCGCGAAGCCTAAAATGAAAGACCAGGCTTTGGAAGAAAATATTGCGATAATCACCTCCTGCGTCTGACACTGAAAATTATCAGAAATCACCTTGTGGCGTAAGGTACGTTATCTAGCCAGTCACAAAAACTTGTTTCACAGACAAACGGCAACGTGTGGAACTAACTGCACAAAGGTACTTGAGACTATACCTGGATTCTCAAGAGTACGCGTGGCAGTATAGACAGACGGTTTCATGCTCGCGATAACAGCTGCGAGCGTGCCGCCCCCAAGAAATTTCCATTCACATGCCTTATCAGTCTGCTACGTGGGAACAAAAAGCATGTTTCCAAGTTGTTTCAGTGTACGGAAAGTCTCTTTTTACATTTTCAAATAAAAGAATGACACATAATGCATCAAGGCTAATACTTTTTTTTTTTCGTGTAACTCACTGGAAACTGCACTCGTAAAATTGTGGTTATGTATATAGAGGGTAAAAGTGTCGCAAATCTGAGGGCTTATGTTTTAACGCATGGTAGCTTCTTTGCCAGCTACATTTAGCAGCTACGTCAGTGGGCAAGACCGGCAGCCGTGCAGGGCCTATGTTTGTAATCGGTGAAAAGGTCTATATGTTTACGATCGTGTACACCACAGGATATTTGGCAGCAAGAAGTGAAGGCGGCTCCATAAACTATTACATGAACCATGAGTTCAAATGCGAAATAACGTGCCCACGTAGTCAAAAGCATAGAGCGAAATTGTTTCATGACAAATGTTTCTTATTCGCCCGATAGTTACCTTTAATCTCTCTTATTTAATTTTTGTTTTATTATTGAACAACCAGCCAGTCAGTCTAAACGGAGTTCGAGATCATTTTTACAGGTCAATGTTAATGTTTCCAGAGAAAGCTTTCTGTAATGTGCTTTGCATGTCTGCGGTCTGACGCAACTGTCTCGTTTGATTGCAGACCAGTGGTGCCTGCGCTTCGTTCCCCGCGAGAACGGCATCCACCAGGTCCACATCCGCCACAACGGCGTCCACATCCCAGCAAGTCCGTTCCGCATCCGCGTAGGAAAGGACGACGCCGATCCGGCTGCAGTGCAGGCCTACGGTCCAGGCCTTCGGGAAGTCAAGAGCGGTGAGTTCCACTCGCATTTCGGCTAACCCTTTGTTGCAGTGGCAGAACAGTGAGATCTTCTTTTTCCAAGGGAAGACAACAGCAGCAGCGAGACCCACGGTAAAAGAAGGACTCGTACTCGGTCACCTCTGAGGAGTGTTCCGCCGCCGTCACGCGACCATATGCTGCTGCTACTTTTGTACCCAGAGGCGCACTAAGTGAAGGGCACGCTTATTACACTTTAATTATCGCTGCAGTCGGATTTACACGGTCGCAGTGTAGTTTGGGAACGCTGTATCCTCAAACCATGGCAGGGAAAAAGCTAGATCTTCGAAACTGACATTTCTCTACTTGCCTCAGAGGACAAAGGTCCTGCGAATAAACGGAAGAACCGGAGTTTTGACACTTGACAAAGCAGACGACATAACGACATGTAACATAGCGCTTATGTCACACTGGCTGCTGCAGCGCTATAGTGTTGTCAACTCGTTGCAGTCGTATCAGCGACACTGTTGTTCTTGGCGGTTATCTAACAACAACATCAACTGCGCCAATGGTCCTTCTAATGGGCTCAAATGATGTCTAGACGCATGCCCTGTCTCACTGTTATTGCGCATCGCTTTTCAGTCGGACGCTCGCTGGCACTATGACGCCTGTTAAAGATGATTATGCGTGGGAGTTAGCCGCGCGTAAACATCTCCGAGAACTCCTGTTCTTGTAAACTTTACAGTTGCACATGGTCTGCGTCTTGCATGTAGCACCATACCTAAGTGTTCCTTTACGACGTGCTTAGAACTTTAGCAGAAAGCGCATCGTTGCAAATGTTACAAGGTGGGAGATAGAATTCATTGCAGGAAAGACAGAAAGGTCGACACGAGCTATTATGATGTAACCAAACAGGCACGAATCCGTGTGTGCGTGTGCAACTGAACGCGACACTGACGGAACAACCTCGTGTGCGTGCGGAAGCTTAGACGAGATTTTGCTCTTAGTATGAGGATGGCGGCGTTTTTGACGAACACAGCCGCGTTCTCACGCAGGTGTCAAGACGGACTTCATCGTGGACACGTGCAACGCGGGCGCCGGCTCCCTGGCGGTGACCATCGACGGTCCCACCAAGGTGAACATGGACTGCACCGAGGAGGAAGAGGGCTACAAGGTGCGCTACACGCCGCTCGCGCCCGGAGAGTACTTCATCACCGTCAAGTTCAACGGGTACCACATCGCCGGAAGCCCCTTCCGCGTCACCTGCACAGGTGCGGTGAAACTGTGCCTCCTGTCCAGGCAGTGCAAGCCGCAAACAGCGCGACATCAAGGATCAGTTGACTGCATGTTTATAAACAAGTGGGTGCAGTGCAGGCAACAAAAAAAAAAAAAAAAAAAAAAAGAAAATAGAGACCACACTGACACGTACTTCACGTACTTCGCTGTTCGGTCGCCACATAAAACAACAATATTTGCAAGGCAACTTTTGAAAACTCGGTTACGTTTACTAATACGCATAGCCGCACGAGAAAATGCACGTCAGTACAGTTTTGCCGGGACTTTCATTAAAGCGAAGCTTTCTTTTTTTTTTTTTTTTCTTCTAAATTGCCACCGCATATCGTAGACGGCTGCTCGGCCATGTAAACTATAGGCTGATTCCGAAGACCGCGTGATCAAAGGTTCTGACTTGGTAGGTCGATCCTGGTACAACAGTGCGCGATATGTGTTTACGTAAGGGTTTTAATGTGGTTTCAACCGCAGGCCGACCCTAGAGGCAGTGCAACGTCACAGTACGCGTAATTACGCGCCTCGTAGCAGTAACCAGCAGAGCTTACCAATGAGCGTCCGCAGCAGCATATATTATCAAGATGTCTGCCAGGAAACTATCGCTTGGCTTTAAGAATTATGCTCCGATGGTTTCTCCTTCTAGGCGACGTTCTGCTTACGTCACCCAGCAGCGGGGAGCCAGCACGCTGCGGCTCCGTGCTTCTCGCTGTCGCAGCGCGCTGGTGACGTAAGCAGAACGTCACCTCGAGAGAGAGAGAAGAGAAAACACTTTATTGTGGGCAGTTAATCATTATGGTGTCGCAGATGTGCGGCACGGGGTCCTTTCATTTCGATTTGATACACATTGTGCACCTATAAGTTTTGCGAGTGCCGCGTTTTATTTTTATCAATAAATAAAAGTGAAGTCAAGGAGTCTGTGACGAAGCCCTTTGGTTCTCGCGACCGTGCAGTCTAGCTATGATAACAAAGTAGCTGAGTGATGGCGTGCGGATCTGGCTAGGCTGCGCTACGCTGTGTCGATTTCAGCCGCGAGCAGTGGCGTGGCCAGGGGGTGGCACACCCAGCACCCCCCCCCCCCCCATCTCCCCCTCCCCGATCAATTAGGTGCCCCCCCACCCCGAAAAAAATGTCTGGCTTCGCCACTAGCCGTGAGATAAGTAAGCTTGTAAGCGGCCACTAAAGAAGCTGAGCTTTCCAGTTTTAGAATAAGTCCGGAGCTTTTCTCCTTCTTTATTATAGGAAGGTGGGTGAGAAGGGAGGAGTAATTTGTGTATGCGCGTAGTTTGTGCGCTATAGCGATAACTGCGAACGTCTTCACGCTGTCTTAATGTGTTTTCGCACGTCTTCAGTGAACTCTGACAAGTTCCAAAGTATTGATTTTTGTGAACACTCATTTATCCGAACAGCGAAGTCAATTGCTCACGGCATTTCTTTTTCCCCGGGTTTCGAAGTTGGGGACAAATGCGATAGACTTATTCACGAATGGTGTATATGCCGCATGTCGGGTGCCGTGTCTATTTGCAGCTAAACGTTGACGATAACGGGTGTATTCTAACGCACGCATCTGAATACTATTTTTGTTTCCGCTTTGCAGGCAGCGTCACCCGTAGTACCGGAGGCCGTAAGTGAACATTTCATTACTTTTCAAGGCAGCTTGCTTTTCCTTCTTTATTTCTTAAATATTAGAAACTTGTACTTAAGTATTCAGTGCATTTTCGCATTGCATGGCGTGTCCCAGCTAACGTTATCCAAGCTACAACCTGCGATGAAGGAACACTAAATGCGTGTGGGCTATTGAGAGAAGGCGGCTGACCCTCCGATATCTATACCTCCCCATTGACCCCAGTGTTATGAGAACTGGCGCCGTAAGTGAACAGTCAATTAGCAAAAGGCCAAATTAATTTACATACGAGAGAAAGTGAGATGGGTATAATTTCTACATTTATTGAGTGATACCCATTTTAAGAGGCAAAGCTTAATTCTTTGTCGTTTACGCTCTTGGGCTAGCTGGCAATTAACACGTGCAGGTAAGCGACAAACAGAAATGACAGATGCAGTACTACCTGTGCGTGTTTCTTTTTGTGTGTGGGTGTGTGCTTTGAGCATATCCAAGAGCGGGGGCTCCATGGACGTTGCGCACGTATTCGCAGGCCTGTCCATCGCCCCGCCCACTTCGCCAGAGACGTCTTCGATGACCGTGGACACCGTGGTGAAGCAGGCTGTACAGAAGGCCGACCAACTGCCCAAGTTCCGATCGAATGCCGCCAAGGTCACTTGCAAGGGCATGGGCCTCAAGCGCGCTGTTCTCAACAAGCAGAACCAGTTCACAGTCAACGCTCTGGACGCCGGTGAGTGGTATATATGTGTCCTTGGCCAGAAATGGCCAGAACTCCACAGACTTGAATCTCCGCAAAGCTCACAAAGCACGGCTACCGTGACGGAAATGGGTAATATAGTTATCACACTGTGCCCTTTTTATGACGTGGTCTGGGCCGCGATTTTGTAGCGATGACTTATGACTTATTCCATACTAGTCTTATCATCCACCGCTTACGGCCGGCTCATCCCGTTGATAACGCGAGCGGACCGTCGCTCTGACCACTGATAAAGCGCGATAAGCGCGAAAAGGCATCATTACCGGAAAGGCATCGCTACAAAATCCCGGCCCTGAAGGGCGGCCTCCATCGGCTGGCCATCAGGGCTTTTGCGGTTGTCATCCAACAGTAGCAAAACAACGTCTAGTGGAACGTTGGTCGCAGCCACCTCGTGGTCGTATGTGACGACGACGACGACGCTGTGCATCCACTGCACCTAAAGTCCCTATATAAGAAAAGTACCGCCATCTACTCTTTCCTCCACCGCCTCCTCTCCTAAAAAGCGCTTGCTTTTTTTTCTTTACTTTTTGCTTGCGAAAGCCAAGTCGACGGTGGCGCACCTAGGAAGTCCACGTTGAAGCTTTCAGGCCGGGCGCGCGCCGCCGCCGCCGGCGACTGCGGCTGCGCAGAGGACTTTCAACATGGCTCTGAGGCGGAAAAAAAGAAAATATAAAGAAGTGAAAAGCGCGCGCTATCATTGTCCAATCGGAGATACAGGAGAGAGAGAAGCGGCGTTTATCAAAGGATGGCGGTACTTTTCTTATATAGGGACTTTAACTGCACCGCCTGTTGCAACCTTTTTTTTATTTTATTTTTACTAAAGATTCGTCGACGTAAAGCCCGCACGTCGCAGTCATGCTGCGGCAGCACAAATAAGACTGCAGTGGTCTGGCGTGCCCACAATGACAGTGTGTTCAGCGGCCTGTGTATTTTCGACGCACGCCGGCGCGCCAGCTTCGGAAGTACGTTGGAAACGGGAGCGACCAGCGGCAGCACGTGACAAATGTATGGTTGTAAACCTGAAACCATGGACGCCCGAAACTAGTGCCTGAACGACGCCTACACACGTTGTTTCAATTCATGCCAACACACACATGTCCCACACGCACATGTGTGTGTTGTATGTGAGCAGGACGAGGAGAAAAAGAGAGAGAGAGAGAGAGAGCTCACCATTAACTTGTCCGCAGGCATGCGGCCACATTGCTACAGTCAGTATTGCTACGGTGGCTAGTAGGGGGCACCTAGTACTGCAGTGCACTCCAAAAATTGTCTATTGGCCTCGTGCGCTACCGATGGCGGCGCTGCGAACGGCGCTCCCGTGACATCAGAGGGGGGACTCGCCTATGTTACGTACAGTGGCTAGACCTTTGCATTTGTCGTCTGCTACGCTCCGGCTTGGATAGCTTCATTTTCGTGCGTTTGCTCGCGCTCTGACTGCGTGCTCGCGTAGCACGGCGCTCTCCAATTACCATCTGTATTTTTTTCTAGTGCTAGTTTTATCATTGCCACCACTATGAGGACAACAAACCTTGTATGTTAAATGTATCTTCGATATAACCGCTCGATGTGATCGTCCAGTGGCGCTGGCGTTGCACTGCTTAGCTCGAGGTCGCCGATTCGACCTCTTCCGTGGCGGCCGCATTTAAATTGGGGGGGCAAATTGCAAACACGCTCGTGTGTATTTCGATTTAGGTGCTCGGGGGGAGGGGCCTAAAGAACCACAGGTGGTCAAAATTAATCCTGAGTCCTACACTACGCGCTGATAATCATGTGGGTTTGGCGCGTAACATTTCAGAAATTACTTTTTACATATATTTTTATTTTTCATATACACTCTAAAAACAGTTGCACCCTTTGGGGTGCATTTTTGCCAGACAACAATAATCGTCATCTGTCTTGCTTGCGTTTCCTATCTTGAAAACTCTGCACTTGCTACTTTCCTGTCGAGAACGTGTGTCACGCTGATAACGCTCTTGTCGTTCGTGACCGAGAAGTGCCGGGCGCGCAGCGTTAAAGAAAGGAAAGCAAAAATACGCCCCAAAGGGTGCAACTGTTTTTAGAGTGTAACCTCATATCTCCCGGGCAGAAACACGATCTCGTGACTCAGTCATAAAACATCGCGCCGAGCCAGTAAATGTGAACCGTCACAGCTTTGAAAATGAAGCACAATCGCAGGGTTCATGTGCAAAATTTTGCGTTGAGAAAGCGGCGTTGTAGTTGAATGCGAATTTCACATTTTGCTTGCAATTCCAATAACGCGGAGTTCCAAATTAGAGGTTTTCAAATTTCGCGCCGAAACGCCGGCGCCTCGTACGTCAGTGTGACGTCACATTTTTTTAACTTACAATTTTTTTACTGGACGCTGCTGTGGCTTAAGTTTTTGAAACTTCTTTTGTTCTTTAAGAATAAAGTGTACTTCATCTTTACGCTGTCAAAAACGATGACGTCAAGGCAAGATACGGGAACTTCCCGGCGTCGCCGCCATCCGCTTTTCATTTTTATCTTTCCTGGTTTACCAAGCCTCGCGCAATGAGGCGCCTTTTTGGTATCCGAGAAGGTTAAAACAGCTCAGATTAATCGTTAAACTGTTCCTTTGCCGAATAGACCAACCAACCACAGCGGAGCAAGTGCGCCGTTGGGTTCCTTGTAGCACCACCAGATGGCGCTCGCCTCCGCGCATCCGCGGCTGCACGATAGTACTAGCCACTGTAACGATAGTGAGGAAGTAAACGCTTCACGCGGATAGAACGGATACGCATTGTAAAATAGAAGACACACAAAAAAATCAATACTGGCAGCCATCACTACAAGCATGACAACCCTACAGCAGGTTACTTAAATATGGGTACCAATTCCCAGCAGCTGCATGCAGAAATTCAGGTATGCATGCCTGGTTTATAGGACCTAACCATGGTTAACCAATGAACCTGGTTAGGGAAATTGTTGAAAAATTAATCAGATGAACTGCTAACTCTGTGAATAACAAATTGCAATCTACAAATTGTGTATGCCAAGTTCCCACTGAGCAACACATCCTTCCCTGTACTGAGATTGGGCACGAAAGATCAGTCATACCAAATGGCCATTCCATTTCCTTCAGGAGTCCCAACAATAAGCCTCTATTGAAGCATACTACTTCCAAGACTGCAGGAGCAGAGTTTCAGAAGAATGTAAGTGGAAGCACATAAAGAAAACTGATTTTCATCGGTTAGAAAAAGGAAATGAGAAAACCCACCGCAAGACACCCATGCAGGTCAATTGCAATTGCGTTGCAGGTTTATTGTCTGTTCAGTTCGACCAAGAGGCACTCATGCACAGTGAGAACACGTAGCACCAACAGGATCGCAACAGAGCTTTCTCTTCTGCTGTAATTCAAACATGTCCGCATTGCTATGCACTCGTCAAAAAACATCCCAATGTCGCCCGCAGACAGAAGAATGAAGCACAAGGCTCTGCACGTGTACACGTGTAATATTCATACGTCTGATAGCACATGAATGCAAGTTGCCCGGTTGCGACTAGCTACACAAAGCGAGAGCAAAAACATTTATGGCATAATGCGGTCAAAACTTGATGGGTGTACAGGGACTAGCATATTTGGCCCACTTTATAACTTTTTTTAATGTCACATGTATCCCTGGCTCCTTCTTGCTGAAACTGTGCACAGTGCTCAAATTTTGAGGTGTTCTTTTTTTATTATCAGCATACATGCGAGACCGTATTTGCCAGGTCTGCTGTAAAGTTTAAATTAAAAAAAAAGAAAAGCATTGTAGCACATAAACAGTGGCTCCAACTTTTGCTTAGAAAGGACAGGACTAACAATGCAGCATGGAGGGATGAAGCAGACCAACACTGTTTCTTCTGCCTGGTATCAATGCCAGGGAAGTTGACGTTACCAGCAGGTTAACATATGACCGGTCTTATTGATCTACTGTCACGTTATCAAATAGGAAATACTGCACAGATGAATATATGTACAAGATCCAGACATAGTTGAGACAGTACCTGAAGTTCTTGGGTCAAATATGAAAGGCCCTATACACTCACTCAGACACGTCAGAGGAAGCAGGGAAACACTCGTTGTTCGATGCTCCTTTTCACTCATGTTTGGGGAAAGCACCCCTGCTTACATACACACAACAACACATAGACTCCAAACTTGATCAGTGTATTACATGTGTGCCTTCATGCATCCGTACATTTGGCTTCGCTTTCCTGCTCTAAACCATGGCACTTCGTGTGAACTGTGGCAATCGTCTGAAAAAACTATGTATGGGTGCGCCTAAACACTAAATTAGGTCTAGGCCTCAAGAATGAGAACCTGTGCAAGCTTTTTTGCTAATTGATAGGTTTGGTCAGTGACATCTAATGGCATAGGCAGAAAAAAAGGTTCAATACAGCTGAAACATTGAACTTCAGCATAGACAGCAGATTGCTTCAGTATGTTTTAGAAATTACCAAAGAACAAAATAGCTTACAGGGCAAGTTATTGTTACTAGGGTGCCGGTTTCAGTGTTCAACATTACTACGATCCACGCAGGCCTTACGTTAAGCAGGTTGCACATTCGTGGCTAATGCATATTGCCTGCACACACGACTGCATACTCTTAAAATAGAGAAATGTGTCACAGATTTAGCACATTGGAGTGCACTTGGAAAGTCGAATACCACAGCACAAGCACACCTACGACTGTAATAGTGATAAATATTGTTGGCACAAAGTGAGAAGGCTACTAAGTGGTGCCACCCTTCTTGTACTGCACACCTCTATTCTAGTGTGCATATTGCAGTACATAAAACTGTGAACTGATTGGGGAGCAAAAACTATAATTACTGCTGCATGACAGCATGGTCTGAAATGAGCACTGCTAAGGATCACATCTGGACTACTGAAAGTGCTCATAATATGGCACAATTGATAGTGACAAATACTAGTTATAGTTAGTCTACTGATATATGCATCCGTAAAATAATGCCAGAACGCTGCAAACTTATACTGAAAGTCCACCTTCAAGCTTTAAACTGCTAAAAAAAAAAATTGTGATGTGCAAGATATGCAGTTAATGAAGTCGTTAAATCAGATGTTTTTGGTTGCACATGCAGTCAACAATATGTAGAATGCACTTCTTTCTCTTATTTCAGCATTGTCAAAATGCTCAATGCACATTTAGGTGAAGGGCATTATACCTGAAACAACTCATGCTCCCCATTGGCGCCGTACGCATACAGCACGACAGGCATATGGAAGAATGCTTGAATCCACTGAACAATCTGGGAAAGTCTGAGGCATGGCACAGCAATGCAACAGTGACTAAGCAGCCTTAGCCCAGTTATTTCAATCAAAAGGCAGTTTGTCGCAACTTGATACATGATTTGCTTTTTTACATGTTTTTTCACGCCAAGTCCAGATAGAATGAATTACTGATATAAAACACCTTTTGCGGGATTACCACAATGGTTATATACAAGGAGTGTTCAGAAATAAACCGAACTTTTGAAATAGCGCACCAACCGGCGGAGCGCACTGCGGCTAGTGAGCGCATTCAGCGGCAGGTTTAGACAACAAACTGCTATTTACTGCGTTTCGCTCTTACCGTTATTTGGCGAGCTACAGCCGCTGAAGTGAGCACGTGCACAAGCTGTTCGTCGGATTAGTGCCAAAGTGACAACGAAAGAGCTTGAAGAACAACGCCTGTGTGTGAAATTTTGATACAAGCTTGACAAGACTTTCGCAGAGACATTTCAGTTGCTTAGCTAACCATACGGTGAGGACTGTTAGAGTGGCACGCAGTGCTACGAGTGTTTTAGGCGCTTTGATCACGGCAGAATGACGGTCAGTGCTGATCCCAAGCCTGGACGACATTCCACAACAACAGATGATGAACATGTTGAGAGAGTTCGTCCTGCAATTTGTGGAAATCGTCGTTGAACTGTTCCGAGAAGTTGCTGACGAAGTGGGCATCAGCGTAGGATCATGCCATGAAATTTTGAGTGACAAACTTGAGATGCGTAGTGTCAGTGACAAATTTGAGCCGCATTTGTTAACTGACGATCAGAAACAGACCCATATTGAAATCGGCCAGGAATGGCTTGTCACTGCCAATGACAATGACAACTTCCTTAAGAACGTCATAACAGGCGATGAGATGTGGGTTTATGGCTATGATACTGAAACGAAGGTGCAGTCGTCACAGTGGGCGGGCAAAGGGTCTCCTCGTCCAAAAAAAAGTACGCAAGAATCGGTCAAAGATCAAGGTGATGTTGGTTGTGTTTTTTGACCGCAAAGACATTGTCCATCAGTAATTTATACCATGTGGTCAGATGGTAAACAAGAAAGTCTACCAAGAAATTCTAGCGCGTTTGAGGGATTGCGTGCACAGTAAGAGGCCTGCATTGTGGGAAAGCCATACTTGGATGTTGCATCATGACAATGCGCCGGCTCACGCGTCGCTGCTTGTCTGCAGCTATCTAGCAATACATCACACTCCAGTTGTGCCCCATCCACCGTATTCTCCAGACCTAGCCTCAGCAGACTATTTCCTGTTTCCCAAACTTAAAACCACATTCAAAGGACGTCGTTTCCAAACAATAGAGGATATTCAGGACAATGCGACAAGAGACCTGCGTGCCATCCTAGAAAGTGCATTCCAGGAGGCTTCCCGAAAATGCAAGAAACGAGAGGAACAGTTAATTGCTTGTAGAGGGGACTACTTTGATGGGGACAGTGCTAAAAATGTTGTACAATAAGCAATAAACATGTTATAGCAAAAGTGTGGTTTCTTTTTGAACACACCTCGTATATAGTTCGACTGTGCTTCATTCACTGCTGCTAGCCCTGCAATGGGCTTACTGTCCTTTACCTACACTGATTACAATTTCTATCAATCATACTGTGCAGATGCAACGTTGAGCTGGTTGACGCACACAAGAAATCCATGATAACACAATAGGAACCGTTCCTTTTCTTCAGTTTCTACCATCAAAAATTTCAATTTATGTTGCACCTACCAACAAGCTTGGCAAATCTGTGTGAGAAGTGGTGACAGTGCATTATCTGCTTTTCGCAGGCAACAACTTGATCTATGCCAGTGTGTACGGACCCAAGGGACCCTGCGACGAAGTGTTCGTCAAGCACCTGGGCCGCAACCTGTACCAGGTCAACTACGTGGTCAAGGACCGCGGTGACCACATTGTGATCATCAAGTGGGGCGATGACCACATCCCGGGCAGCCCCTTCAAGGTTGAAGTGGTCTAGGCTTCGATTTTTACATGCCTGCTGCTTGCTTGGCCCTCCCTGGTCGCCGCAACCGCCGAGCACGCACAGCCCACGAGTGCCTTTGCTGTGACATCACGACATGGCCGCCACAACAGCGGCTCGCATCTGCATCGACGCAGCGATCTTGAATGCACTCCAGTGAGCCTGCCCGGGTCTTCCCTATGCCATACTACACAACTAAAGACACACATACAAGCACCACCTGCCATACAAGCTTGACAACTGCTGCCTCACAGCAAGGATACAATCAACAAGGCAAACGTCTTGTTGAACGTCTGGCAGACGTCTGCCAGCCGTACTCCACAACGAAACGATAGTGTGCAACACCTAGAAATGATAGTACTCTTAATTTTTAACTGTGCAACATGCAATTTGACACTCCCTGCCACTGGCCTTCATTTTAGACCGCTGCTGCGACAACGCGAGAACTGCACCAAGAAATCCCAGTGACTGTGTTCCCAGCATCATGCGAAACAGTGACGTCACGTGCAAGACACCTCCATCAGGAGGCATCGCCAGCGGCTGTGCCCACTGCCAATGTGCTCCCCGCAGCCGCCCAGAACGACCGTTGCCATACTCTACCGTAATAGCGTTTTCCTCTGCAAGTGTACATTCAAGAGTGTTGACCATTAAAATGATGTGATCAAATTGCAGTGGCCAGTCTCGCTCGCACCTCCTGACATAACTCAAACTGCGTACTGTGCCACACGTCCCATCAGACCAACCTCTGTAGAAGCTCAACTAGGAGATGTCACAGTATGATGCACTCTTGGTTTCACACAAATTTGTTTACCCCCATAGCAACGGTGCAACCACAGTGAACTTGGTTTTCTCCCTGTTACACTATCACTGTGTTCATACAAACCATGCCCAAACACAAATGCACCATCGGTCAATGTAGGACACTGCAATATTCCACAAACTCCACAAAGAAAAATTTTAATAAAATGATAACCAAGCTCATCAAACAAACTCTAGCATGTTGAAAAACATTTGTTGCATCACAATAGTGATAAAACATACTATGCCCTTCAGATCTATCTACACATAGTTATAAACTGTCCCTTTGCTACACTATACTAGATGCCTCTCTTCGTCTTTTCTTTCCTCTGTGTGGTGCGACATATTGAAGAAACTTCCCTATTTCTTTTTTACTGAAGTCTGAATAAAGCTTTTAATACTACAGCCTGGTTACAAGTTACATTCGAGCAACTTATGCCTAGAAGAACAATCACAAGTCCTTACAGTATTGTTCTGCAACAACGGAAAGCTATTGCCATTCTTCACAAACTACAAGTGCATTCTTTGTCTACAGGTGACGTGTCATCAATGCACTAAGTGAGCAAATTGCCAGGGGCGTTTTCACATCATCTACGTAGAAATCATGGTGCCCAGTAAAACTCTAAAAAGATATTAAAGTACACACTTTGCAAAGAGATATTGTGAGCATCTGAATGCGATGTAAGTGGCCAAGAACCACCAGTTTCATGAACCGAAGCTAGTGGAATGCTACTTCATTCAGAGCCTTTGCGTCACAACTGCTCGCAGCATTCATTGAGTACACAACAGATCACTGCAACATCATGAATTCAGTGCTGAAGTCATTAGTGCACACTTAAAGACAGCGTAGAGCAAATATTTTTGTAGAAAAAGGCTTGAACACAGTTCAGCTCCATAACAAACAAATCTGTAGCCCTGTAGTTCTCAGGGGAGTAATGCTTGACAACAGAGTACTACCGCGTCGAGTACAAAAGTGAACTGCTTCTAAGTTCATCACGTTTCTTTGTCAGAGTACAACAACATCGACAATGCATCATCACACATGACTCTGAACAGGCGTATACAAGTGTTTTTCAATGTGCAGAAGTGGTGTAGAAAGATCACTAATACTTTCTATATAATATTTCTAAAGTGCTTGAGTGGTTCCATCACTGAAGTGGTCAAGCCACTGTGCACCAGGCTTCGGATGCCCCCTTTGCCCAGGGTCTTGCGAGTTGCACTTTGTTGTAGTGCAACCCCCGATGGCACATATGCTTCGTTGATTATGTGTAGAAAGCCTACCTAATGTCTAAGTCAGTAATATTGTTTCTATGCCTCTGATGGGACTCGGGAAAAAGAGTTTAAATAAGAAATGACCTAATGTGCATAGCTCTCATCCAAAGTTCAAATTACTATGTACGAACATAAAAACCCTCGCCTACACAAATTCAGTGAACTATCGTGGTTTGAGATGCTTGAACAACAAATGTGTGAGCAAGACGAAAATACTGCAATCAGCGGGCAAGAAATGTAAACATTTGATTTTCTGTTTATGACAAGCTGCAGCATGAACATGACATCGGGTAATGCAAGAAGCACGATCATACAGGACAAAAATAAAAGGAAACTGCAGCTTGAACATGTGAGATTAGTGGCAAACACTGCATTCCTGAGTGCATGTGATGTTTATTTTCATTTGCTTTAAGTTGATGCAGCAGTAGCCTGGGCCAGCAGGTTGTAAGTATATATACAGCACTCATAATCTGTGCTATCTTGCACTAAGAGCCATCGGACCGACTGCTGACATCTAAAACAGCGTAACTGCAATACCTGCTGTTTCCCAAATCTTTACAATACTTGCTTATTGCCGAGCTTGGAACCGCAGTGAAACACATAGTTATGGGGAAAAAAACAAAAAAAAAGAACATTCATCACGCTTGCCTTCTACCAAAGAAAAAAAATAAGAAAGATAAAACAACACTCACACCTTTTCACCCTGTGCACAAAATCTATGGTCTTGTATTATATTAACTAAACAGCTCTGAAAGTCACGATCAGAAGTGGGGAAAAAAAAAGTGAAGGAAATAGGGGGAACCTCGCGAAATATCACTGGGAATGTCACAGCATCACGGCAGTGAGTCAGCGACATGCTGAAAAAAGCACATGAGTTCATGTGTCAGACACATCGCTGTAAAAAAGGCCAAAGAAAAAAAAGATAACAGAGAAAGGTCCCCCAAAGCAACAACTAGTGTTCATTGCAACTCTCCCAAGTAGAAGGTGACGGTGATGTGCCAACCACATTGCCGCCAGGTGCAAAAGCAGACACACGCTCACTGTTGCGTTGACTGGCTGCACCATGTGAGAAACTGTCCACTCATTACAGTTTCTTCTGCTCAGCCTGTTCACCTTCACTCACCCATCTGCGGTTAGTTCGTGTCAAGATCACGCAGAAGGTGATTTGCGTCGGCTCCACTGTTGTCCCAGTCTATGGTTCAGTCACTAGATGCTCGTGCGGTCCAGTCGGCAGCGGCATGGCCCAGACCACGGTGGACCCACGCACTTCGATTGGAGGTTGGACACCGGAGGGCATATGAACGACTGCGGAGTGATGGGTAGTTGATGCGTCCAATCACCTGATGCTCGGCCTGTAAGATGGGTTCCGGTTCTTGATGGGCAGCGGATGCGCCTCTGTGTTCAAAACCCACTGGTCTAGCGGGAGCACTGAGTCGTCCGAGAAGAGCAGGTAGAGGTACTTGAGCGTCTCCGCAAGAAAGAAGCTTTGCTGGACGTCATCCTTGGGACCGTCTGTCTGGTAAACATTCTTCAGGCCAGTGTAGCCACCATCCACACGGCAGTGCTTCTCCAGAGCCTAGCATTGACAAAGAAAATGCTGTTCATGCCACACACCTTCTCAATACGAAAAAAAGAGTAATAACTCGGTGCTTCTCAAAGACTGGCAATTTGAACACAAACTTGTAAGTGCAGACTTTACTGGCAAGCAGAAGCTGACAGAAAACACTCAGCTTACATTTTAAAAGATTAGTCCCTGGTTCTTTTCAAGCAAAGTCAAAAGGAGTAATAGCAGGGTGCTAGCACAAGCCACCACAATTAATACTGAATACTCTAGGGCAAAAAACAATGGCCTAGTGTCTTTCCAAACCACAGAAGCATTAGCCCTCTTTATGATCTGTGCAAGTACCCCGGTTCAAGCTAATATTTGCACATCTATTTGCTATAGTAAAGCAGTATGCATGTAGTATTTAAGCCATTACTCCTGTGTGTGTTTTCTACTTCCTATACGCCAAGAGGCAATATAGTATCAAGCTTAAAGACCAGCAATATTTTACTTCTCAAGAAAGCACATGCCCTCTCAGGTTTGACAACATGCAAAGGAGCAATGACAAAACTAAGACTGCTTTCCAATACAAAAGGATATCGATAATTTATAATGATGCTCAGAGTGATGTCAATGTTTCCTGCAGCCTACCGTGCATGCTCTCTCTCCCACCATAATGAATCCACCTGTTTTATTGCAAAAGCTAATCAGGCAACAAATGATTCGGATTACACTAGTTGCACAGCCAGAAATTTTTTCCAGGAGGGGGCCACCCACTTGTCCGAGGAGAGTGAGGGGGTCAGAGAGGGGGCTGGGCAGGCTGCCTACTAAAACAGAAATTTCAGGGGGGGTCTTCAAAGATAAGTATTTTGAAGGAAGCTTCTTCGAAAGATAAGTATTTTACTTGCTAAACTAGCAGGAACAAGTTGTGTCCCGTGATTTTGGTATTTCAGAGAATTGCTTGCGTTGCAGGACGAACTATCAAAATGGTTAGTCTAGGCGTGGGCCACCATGCCATTTGCGACTGTCGTGGTATTATTGAAAAAATGTGGAATATCAAACGCACAATGGACCGTATAGAAAAAGATATGTTGTGGTCCATATACTGTGATAAAGTGCTGTCTGAGAGCAGTGACGATGGACATTAGGGGGTAAACAAATTTGCATTCTACGAGGGTAAACTTTGCTGGTTTTCTCTTTTTTGTTCTTTTTTTTTTATTGCCAGCATCATGCATGCATGCAACATTTTTCTTAGAAAATTGGGTACACATAAGATTTCTACTTTGTTTAAGGGAGACCCTGCATTTCGAAACTTTTTTTAAAATTAAGAGTACATTTTGATGAAACTTGCGTAGTTTATGTATTTCCATGTGCTAATTTTTCTAAATTTTCCAAGTGATAAATATTTTCGAGAAATTTAACAAATTCATAACTTGCTTGGCGGTGGGCTAAACTATATATGGTGCAATATTTATATATCGACATATAAAAATTGTAGGACGCTTAAGCGTCACCTTTAAGAGTAGAACATGATAGCGTTATTGGGACCCTTCGCATCGCATCATTCGAAATACGGCAAGTAGGCTTCATTCACTGCAACACTGAACGTGGGAAAGCCAGCTTACAAAGACCAAGCTTACACTGATCCCTTTAAAGTCAGCTTCACTTTTAAACTGAAATGCATTGCTGGAAAGACGTTTTTCCAAGGGCAATATAAGTGGTCTTCTATTAAAATGTGAAGGCCCTAGCACCTTTTTCTATTATTTTATTCATTGTTTGCTGTTGCCCCAACGTGCGCAGGTCTGGTAGAAATGTTGGAAAAGGGGTTTGTGTTTGAGTTTCCTCATAGCAGAATTAGGTTTTCTCGTACATTAAAATTACAATCCGACACCGATTGGTAAACAATCCGACGGCGAATCCGACGCCAAATGGTAAAGTCATACTTTACCATTTTTCTGACGGATTTCACTGTGAGAAATTCAATTTTTGTTCACCAAAACCTCGCACCACGTGGAGGGCCTGCGCAGTGGATGTGGTTGGATGATTTTCTCTGCCACCTGCGATCACACACCGGTTGCCGACGCCGGATTTTCTGCGACACGGCGCCCTAAACGCTATCACGTTAAAAATTATCCTGAGTTATCGGATTATGCAGTGGTACAAGAATGAATGCTCTAGACTGTTGAACCAATGTTACAGCATGTCAAACTGTTTCAAGTATGGACCCATATAACACCCAGGACAAATTATCACTTGTTTAATATTTCTTTCATAATATTCCTCTGTATTCTATGCCGACTGCCATCTCTATTTGTCCACCTTCCTGACAAATAATTATTGTGATAGGATAAGTAGAACCAGAGATATCATTACTTCAAAACGGTGACACTGCCAGAAATGCTGTTTTGAGAAAACAAGAAAAAACATTCCACAACCTGTTTATGATGATTATAGCCAATCAAAGATGATACAGGGATCCAAACAAGCACGAATACATGCCCTACACTAATGTGAAGCAATGGGACGCATAAAGATATTTGGGCCAATTTTCGGCTCAAAAGAGCAGGGTCCCTCGTTAAAAGCTTTAATGTAATTTCTACATAAATGTCATTAGATCTCCAATGTCATTTTAACAGCGGAGCTGTTCTTAGTCAAGCCGGCGCCGTCGATGACGGCCGCCGTCACGCAGGAGCAGAGCCGGAGAGGCCACGTGATCAGGAGAGGGTGAGAGCCGCACCAGGGGAGGGCAGGTCACGTGACCAGCAGAGAAGAGGTGCGCTGGGGTAGGAGGCAAGCAATGAGAAGGCGCGCGCTGAGGGGAGTAGGCGACGCTGTGCATTCGCAGCCGCTTGGCTGGCTCGAACGGCGCTATTTGCGGGGGATGGGACGCGTCGGCTTCCACGGGCGACGGCGTTCTTAACGCGTTGCAGGGGATAGGGCACGTCGGCTTCCACAGGCGACGGTGTTCCTAGCGCGTTGGGGAGGATGGGACGCAATCTGTCAAAACAGCGGAGATGTGGTCGTTTCTTCGGTCTAAAATGAAGACTACCACAGCGAAAAAAAGAAACATACACGATAATTGCAGAAACAGAACGACCACAGCTCCACTGTTTTGACAGATTTCACTTCGTGAAACTGGCTGCATTTTTTTTACATGCTTTTTACTTTGAACCCACAAAAAGTGGATGTGCATTAGATTCAAGGGAGTGTTAGAATAGGGCATATACTGACAAATGAAGCAGCAGTGTGTCGTAGATTTCTTTTTTTCGGACTCTTTTTTTAATTTGACGAGCCAAATAACTCAATGAATTCTGTCGATCCCATTAAGGCCAAATTATCAGAAGTCGACTGCATATATTTAGGATAACTGGTATTCATGTATAAAAGGAGTAACAAATGCACTTTTTGTATGTTTGCACTATGTGCTGGGTCATTTGTTACCAAGAGCACTTGAGACCCCACACAGTCAACAACACACAAAAGACCTACCTGAACAGCTTCCCAGCCCCAATCACGATACTTCTGATCCTTGGTGATTCTCCATAGGTAGAAGTACGACTCAATCACTTCGGGGCGCAGAATGTAGTACTTCTCATTCTGCTTAGTGGCCTTGGCCTCCAACTGTTCTGTGAAACGGAAGGACTCTGGGCCCAACTTGGTCGCTGCAGCAACACGGAAAATTTTTTTTCATAAAAAGACATTCTATTTCATCAGTAGTAGCGCTCACTGCAACCAACGCAGATGCCACAAAAAGAAAATCTCTGCACAACTATACGAGCTGCCACTGTCCTCAAATATTGGTTGTGTGCATTGTTAGGTTGTCAACTATTACCATCTAATACTACAGTTATCTTGGAACCGCCATTTTGAGCTTGCAGTGCTTCTCCAGCCACACTACTGTCCATCTGTACATATCAGGACAATCGTGAAGATGCAACAGAGACTGTAGGAGTACGGTAACTCATTATTACCTTGAACATACCGTTTAGGATGAAACTATCCCAAAGGATAGACTAAGTACAAAGTTGCTAAAGATACACCATCCAGAATGTGCACGAAGAAATAACAAATGTTGTATTAGTGATGCACACTCAAGATCATGGAACAGCAAGTTCATTGCTTTACATTACTAACGTCCACTGCTATCCCACAAAGATAATGCTACAATGTCAAATTGTCCACAGTGATAGGACAGCATCTTCAAGAAGCGCTACTAAGGGACAATGTTCGTAACAGCAGCACAGTGACTGCATGTTCACAGCACCCATCAACCAACGCTGAAACAATCACCTAATTGACCTCAACCCTGCCTTTATTCATAGCACAGCTGAGAATGAATGTTGCAGCACATATGTAAATGATAAAAAAATTTTATCATAAGCTACTACGGCTACCTACATGGTACGTAAGGCAAGCAGGCTAGGAGCTTATCTTGAAGAAATTATGGCGAGGCCATATTGTTTCACCGACTGTCACAGAATGTAAACATATCTTTCTCACTAGAAGCTGCCTAAAAGAAGTACCAATATAATTATGCCAGCCTTGTAACCAAGAAGTAATAAATGCACCAAAAGTGCCCTTACATGCACTCTGTTAGCTAGATTTCTACACAAGCACTCTGCATAAACAGCTCAACAATGAATATGAATTTATTTTAGAAGGAAAATTTTTTAAATAAGCACGCTTGACAATGCACAAAGAAATGCAACTTAGCATAATGCCTACGACTGAAATCCATTTCGAGCATATCAAGTTAATCAAAACATCTGCCAGAAACTTGGATCCTTCACTGCTCACAAAATTCACTCAAGTTCTTTGTTAATGAACATGTTGGTATGACATCAAGAATAGTTGTTACACAGAAATAATAAAATCTTCAAATGTGAAAAACATCTCAAACCATCACACAAATTGTACCTGATAAGTGTGTGTGCACCTGAATGAAATCAGCAACAACCAGTGTACTTATATAAGGCCTACTCAACAGAAGGCCAAGTACAATCAAGAAATAGGCGGTGTCAGATTTTCTTATAAATGTAACATCAATATTAAAGCAAACATCACATGTTTGGAATAAGTCAACTTACGCGTCCTGTCGTAGGACTCATGACAAGTGTTGGTGATGTTCTTTGCTACATCCATGAAGTGGTCCTTGGTAACTGACGGGTCCTCCCCAAGTGTTTGGGAAATGAGGGCGTAGAAGCCACCTAAACAGGAAACAAGTGATCAGAGATTTCCAATCGAACATTCAACTCTGTTGTATTACATATGGCTCGTGATTTCCTTTTATTTCATAACTTTTTTCATGTCAGGTAAAACAGTACAAGTTCACAAGACTAACTAGAATTCAGATAAATCAGGAACAAAGTTATTGATGAGATGTACTTGCTGTTTTTTTAGTTTTTTTTTTTTTTGGTCATTTTTGCCACGCCTTTACCTTTATCATGCTTCCATTACTGCAACAGGCACTCTCCCTTTATGTCATGAGTGTTGAAGGAGCTTAGAAAGTTGGGCCTGTTGATTAGATCATATGCAATGCATGTGACACATACTTCATCGATATCAGTGTGCACATTTATAGAGAATATCGGAAAGATCTCGCATTATTGTAGCAACGACTGGCCATACTGCTATCCAGGGCAACAATAAGGAACTTGTGGGACTGATCAACACAGGAATAGAAACAAGAGGTCTGAAAGAAGACGCAGACACGCACCTGCAAAGCAGGCCAGATGGTCCATCTTTGGCTCCACTCGGTCATACTTGATCTCAGCCAGGTAGAGGAACCCACTCCTAGACTGCAGCAACATCTTTGACTCGATGGCCTAGACACAAGCGCACAAGGACTCAATGGAGCAGCCACTTTTAAAAAGTCCCCCTACAACAAGTTATCTCCGAAACTTTGTGCTCACTGGAGCGAGCACAATGCCTTTCAATTAATATATTTTTGCAGAAATTTTTTAAAAGGACCGAACAATAATAGAGAGCGCAATGTTTACTTTCCCCATTCCTCCTCGATACGTTTCCTTTCACAACTATGCAGCGCAGATAGCAGCGCCCTGCATATTGATCTTTTCTTACCTTTTCTTCTTTCTTTCCATTCTTTTGACAGTGCGTTAATCACACTGTTGCCTTGTGCCTCCACGTATTCCTTATGGCACATATTTTCAACAGCAGGCAATCCAAAATTCGGCTACCAGAGATGGCTGGATGCAGCAGCTGACTAGTGGCCAGTTCCTAACTTAGGTGATCAAAAGTGTACCTTCACTGAAAGCTCCTCCTCGACTGCAGCAAGTGCAGGGTGATGCTGTCATATTAAGACTAAGCCACTACGCACTAATGATGCTTGTGAGAAACTGCAGTGATGCAGAGTTGCTCGTGTAACATCTCGCCACTAGATGTCTGGTTGCAACATTATAGCTTGTGAAACAGACGAGCATCATTCAAGCACAGTTATTACTTTGGTCAAGAAGCATAATTCTATAAGTCTAAGACACCTCTTCACAGAGTCCAACTAAAATTGGACATGAGAAATTTCAAGTGTCGCACACGTTTATGAAGCCCTCTATACGGTATCCTTGCTACAGCAACTCTCAGCAACACGTGAATTGGTTGTTCCAACCTTGACGGCGTCCAAGAGTAGTCGTTTTGCCTGCACGTCTTCACCATCAGACTGGATCCATGCCTTGAGGAGGTACTCGTAGAAGCTGTCTCCCAGGGCTCCCATAGACATGTGGTCTGTAGAAAGCAATGTAGAGACAGTTTGTCATAATGTCCCGACTTCTCGTCTCCAATGCCCCTAATGGCCTTAATAAATCTTCATTATACCAAAAAGCTGGGGCAGGCAATGCCTGTGTGCCCAAGCAGAAAAGTTCATGACTGCAGTGAGCAGAAATGTCGAGTCACTAATCCACTACTAAGCAAGACCAATGACCACTAATCAAGAGACTTGATAAATGTTTGCCAGTGATGTCTCGAAACCTTGCATTTCAGTATTTGACACCCCACCATGGCCATTACATGAGACTTCAATAAAAAGTGATACAGGTAATTTCAGAACTCTTTCAACTTTTAAGCACTCCAAATGCAGAAATGCCAGCTGCACATGCCAGTAACTGTTTCAGATTGCACATAGCTGATTGCTTAGTTTAATGATGTGTTTAATGGTGGCGGGTTTAGTTGATGGGATGGGAGAGTTCCGAGAGACACCTTGAAGGAAGATTCCAAGAAAGCCTTCACGTGCTGGTGTTAGTTAATGTGCACTAAAGCCTCGGTACAACAGCGTTTTTGTATTTTGTCCCCATCGGAATGCCACCATTGCAGTCAAGCATCCTGTGGCCATGTGCCCAGCTGCAGAAACCATTACTACTTGTTCAACAGCTGCATCTTATTTTGCATCGCCAGAAAACAAACAAAAAAAAGTTTATTCTGATGCATTTGCATTTACATGGTACTTCTATGGCCACAATGGCTTGGAAGAGAACGTTCTCTCACACTCTATTTGTAGTGTACTCTAAAAATATTTGAGGTTTATCTTGTCTCCCGGCAATAATTGTTGTCAATCTTGCATGCACTTCCTTTACGTAACGCTCTGTGCTTGCTATTTCCTGTCACGAATCCTAAATCACCCTGAAGCATATATGCCATTCGTTACATGAAACCACCAGGTGCAAGAAACGAAAGGCAAGCAAGATAGATGACAGTTATTGTTTCGGGACACGAAAAGCAGTGCCAAGAGTACAAATAAATTTTTTAAGTGTGTGCTTAGGTTCTTGCATGGTAAAAGAAAAAAACCTAGGCTTGTTTCCATTTTTTAAAAACATTTTCACTATTAACCACATTTTTGCCAAACGGTCAAACTTCCTATAAGCATCAATACAGGACAAGGGTGGTCTTAGAAAAAAAAAGATAAAAAAGAATGAAACAAAATCTACAGCACCCAACAGAAACGTCAAGAAGGGCAAAGCAACTCACGCTGTCCCCAGCGTCCTGTCTTGGGGTTGATGTAGTTGGGGTAGAGGCCCTTGGGCTTGTCCAGGTCGGCCAAAACCTGTCGCACTTTGTCCACTTTCTCGCGGAAGATCGGGTTGCCTGTGATGTCACTAAGGTAGGAAAACTCTAGGTGCATGGTGCCCAGCTCAGCCAGGATCGAGCCACCACTCGAGGCCCAAGCGTAGTTCTTGCTCACACCCCTGAAACGTGACACGTGCAGCCTTTTTGAACCACTCTCATGTTTTATGTGCTAGTATTGCACTTACCCTATTTGCAAAAATATATATGCTGTTTCATACATAGCAGGCAATGCTATGAAGACTAGAGAGACTTATCTCACTGGCAACGTTTGTAAACAAAAAATAGTGGATCACACATGAAAGATACAAGTATGCATCATGTAATTCGATGTAGTATTAATAGTTGGGAGTAGCCCAGCAGAAGCAGGGCAAATCGGGCGGCTATAATTATTCCCTAATAATATAAAAATAAAATAAAGACGGAAACCAGGGCAAGGAAAATTTGTATTAAAGAAAACAATGCAAATGATAACCAAAAAAAAAAAATATTGCCACTCACAGCTAAGGTCTACAACCTCTCTACCAAGGAATAAATGCAATTTGTCAGGTTTCTCCTTATACAGTTTCTCTTATTGTGCTCAATCAAACACATGCTGCATACGTCGAGCCCGTGTATGCAACTTGACTTCAGTGTTTTCTGTAAAATTAATAAAATTTTGTTTAACTGCAGAGCAAAAGTGTTAACTTGCTTAGGTGGGCAATATATGTAATTAAATGCTGACTTGCAGTAAAGTATTTTTTAATCTTTCTATGCACCACTATTCAGACCTCCTGTTGTTCCAGGGCACATAAAATAAACATTGATTGATTGCATGATTCATTGATTGACCAGTATGAATTGCTGCTGTCAAAGAAGAGAAGGCAACAACTTTCTTGCAAGCTTTTGCACACCAAAGACTTGGAGGTTCATGGCCACATAAACCATACACTGGGCGTGTTTGCTTATAACATTCAAAGGACATTACATAGCTTCTCCAAATTACACAAAGGAAGTGGCACTCACCCACTTTGACATTCATTTTCATGACAAGATTATATTGTCACAAGATAGAGTAGTCACAATACCAGCAGGCCGAGCTAACACCGAAACAAGGCATCATAAGTGAATGGCTGACAAAATTAAACTTACGTCTTGATGTTGATGAGCGCATGAGGTATACCCTTTGGTGTGTTAAAGGCTGGAAGCAACAGACGGGCAATTTCCTCGGCCTTGTCCTTGAACATCTGCGCAGAGCATAAGAAGAAGCTGAATTGAAATTAATACTAGGGTTTCACTTGCCATAACCATAATATGATTATGAAGTATGCCATATTAAGGGACTCCTTATCAATTTTGACCAAGCGGGGTTGTTTACCGGGCTCTTAAATCTAAACACATGAGCTTTTTCGCATTTCGGCTGCGTTGAAAGGCGACTGCTACAACCAGGACCGAACTCGCGACCGAGTTCAGCAATGCTACACGCAACTACTCAGCTACCATGGTGGTAAAAATGGAGCTCAGAGACACAAATATCCTGTTCAGAAAAAAAGGCACACAAACATAGATTAAATGACATTCAGTATAACTGAAGCAACCATAAAGATTTCCCTTGCATGTGTGGCAACAAAATTTTCCTTTTTATTATTGCTTAACACTTTCTCCGTTTCTTTCCCCCCTACATGTTATATCTTTCGGTTCCACATTCAATCTCACAGCTTATATCATTCCTGCAGCCTGGCCTCTAGAACTCAAATGCACTTATGCGCAGTAAAAGTGCATAAGAAAAAAAATTTTGTTTTCTTCTTGGCGTTATAATTCCCTTGTAATGATTTTGTGTTCGTATTAGTTAAACCTCAATATAACGAACTTCAATATAACGAAATTCTTAACATAACGAAGTATTTAACTTTTCATAACCTCTTGTCCATAGAACACCATGTATTTAGAACCTCAATATAACGAAGTGTGTTTATACGCGATTTCAATTTAACGAAATTTCATTGCCGTCGCAAAGGAATACCAAGACAATAAATGGAAACTTCTGCGGGCGCAGATGGTCAAATGATTGAATCGCATGTGGCTGCTTCCGAAAGCGCCTCTGAAATAGCACGCCGCGTGACAAAAGTGACCGCCAAAGTTCCATTTAAACTCCCAGTGCGATAAAATCCCCATCGCTCCCCACGCACTGCGGGCTTTAGGTGCGAGTGAAAGCATGCAAGGGTGAGACAAGATGGTGGCTTCACGAGTGCCGCCTTCCCGCACGATCAAAGGGAAAGAGGGGGAGCGAGCGAGCGGTACACTGTACTCACGGCAACGCAATCAAGTGGGCGTTAAGGGGTGGGGGGTGGAGGGGGGCTAGTTGGTGTGCGTTTCGGACGTGGCTGCATACGGCTTTAAGCACGGCGGAGCGTATACGCAGCCACGCACCCCGCTTTGTAGGTAATCTGCCGTGTTTACAAAGAGTGGGCATGCCGAATTAAAAAAAAAAAAAATGTGCGTAGCGTCATGTAAGCTGTCTTCCCGCACGTTTAGTATTGGAGGTTGCTTAAACTCGAGTTTCGGAGTCCCGTTGAAACGAGAGGCAGACTAAGCATTCGCTCCCCGCTGCCGGCGCTTTTCATGATAGCGTCATCCCAGTGCGGGCGACGCTATCAGTCGCGGGGGTTAAGTGGACGCGACGCGAAAGCGTGGCTTGGCTTCGCTCAATTCGTACCGCCAATGTGAAGATATCGTCGATGTGGCATGAAACTGTTTCATTCATCGCTGACTCTCAAATTCAACCAAATGAACTGTTTTTTTTAAATTCAAATTCACTTTTTTCGATTGCCTGATAATTCAGAAAATTTTGCGACCCGTTTCAAAAATCGATCAGCGACTGTACAAATATTTGCACAAGAGGCCAAATTTCAATACAACGAAATTTCAATATATCGAAGCAAATTGCCAATTTTACTGACTTCATTATATCGAGGTTTAACTGTATATGTGTATTTTTACGGCAATTGATGCGTTTTGTGATGTTACGTTCACTAACAAGTCAAAAAGCATAACTCACAACAAAAATTAAAAATCACTTACGTTGTCCCCAGTCAAGGCGTAGCATGACAGCAGGCCACCTACAAAGCGAATGTTGGTCTCGAAGACAGAGATGTCCGAACTCTGCGTGTAAAAATAAACTTATATTTAATACCGCATGACCGATTCTCAACCCCTTTCCCCTCCTTCTATTTTTATTATATTTTTATAACCCTCACCTTTATTCACTATTATTTATTATTATTATTTATTTATTCTCTTTATTCTCCTGCCATAACCTTAACTACATAGGCTAATGAGCCATCCTCTCAATAAGTTATCTATTCATTCATGCATTCATGTTAGATAAGTGCAGGCATTGACATTGCTTGTTTCACTGGTGAAACCATGTTGTTAATACATGCCATATCTCCATCCGTGTGAAAGATGGCATTTTATAATGTTGAATTAGGCACAGCTTCTCACATTTTTGCACTTGACCAATGCCTAAGACTGACGTGCTGTTTCAAGATGTTCTGTCATTCTTGTACGTGTCTTTTTTGGTTGTTGTGTTCATTTACTTTTTGTTGGTGTTGCTTTTAACCTCATCTTTGTGCGCACTCCCCTCATGAATTCTCTCTAAGCATGTTTACATTTGTTTCATACTTCTGATGCCATGAGAGTAGCCCGAGTGGAGGGTTCCAGTTTCATTTCAACTATCCGAGATTCTTTAACGTGTGTCCAAAGCACACTACACAAGCATTTTGTTCTTTCTCATTCCATCCACATCAAATTGTGGCTGCACGGCTGGCAATGAAGCCCGATACCTCACGCTATGTGGTGGGCCAACATGACCTCTAATCCATAGCGCTGGGCATGTGAAATTCTGAAAGAAAAAAAAAAAAGATTTCGCCCCAGACAACAAATAAACAAAAGACACGTACGACATCATTGAGACTGAGGTTCTCTGCCACCCAATTTCGAGCCCGCTGGAATTCTTCGGCCATGCCCATAAGATAGAGGGTGTCCATGCCGTCCACGATGGTGGCTCCCATGGCAGTCTTGCCAAAGATGCCCGCTGAGTGGCCCTTTTTGGACACGGGCCGCAGCTCATTCTCGCCCCAGGCGTAGCGCTCATAGTTGTCCCACGCGTGCTTCATCATCTGCAAAAGCAAGACATGCGTGCCCTATACTTCCTCGATTCTAAGCACTTTAATTTCTTTCAAAGCCCGTGATCCTCAAAGTATGAGGCAAGGAGGGGGCGGGGGGGGGGGGGGGGGGTATGTAGACTCAATCAAAGTAAGGTACGTTACCAAGTGCAAACAAGACATTACATTTTTTCCTCTTAAGAAACTGGACAATCTTTTAACTGCTCAGAGTTCAAAAATGCAGAGACCCATTGACCAAACCTTGCCTGTAAACAAATCCAAAAGCCAGAATGGCAAAGGATGACAATCCTGAAAGCTTAACGCAAGAATTAAAGATCAGACAATAAAAAGGTCTAAAAAAATCCAAAATATGCCAGAAGCATAATTCTGGTCACAGATGACTACACACAGGGGCGATGATTGTTTAAAACGTCAAAGCTTGAGAACAACATTGATCACGAATTATTTGGCAGCGATGAAATGGCAGGAGTCAAAAGTGCAGCACTGTTACCAACACACAATAATAATAAAAAGGTGCCCAGTGTAAGTAAATGTTAAATAATTCAAATAAACCTATTTATAAGAGGTATTGCAATGAAGAAAAGCATCCAATAAGAAAGTTAGAAAGCACCAAATAAACAACTAAGGGCTCTAGTCACAGGTTGCTGGGATAGTGCACACCCGTTCATGCAGCCATTGCACATGGTTAACGCATACACACACACACATTTTAATTAACAGTTTGCACTACAGCACCAGTTAGTGTTGCATATACAGCACACATAAGCAAGACGTTTTCTTCCTTTCTTGCAGTTTGTTCAGAGCGAGAAAAATAAAGTATTATATTTAACCCCTTCCATGCCTAGACAAGCTGGGTTCATCCACTGGTTTCTGGTAGAAATGACCAAAAATGAACTCGGCTTATCAGCTGTACTTTGAATTTTCTAGCAATGTCATGGATGAGCCTAGCTAAGCACCTAAGAGAAAATTGTCACTGCTATCAAATTGAATTATAAAGCTAACTTACTGTAACTTATTTACATTAATATTTGCAAAGTAATAATTAGACTACGGCATACACGTGCAACATGTAAGTTTTTTCTTTCTTTTTTTTTTTAGTTTGATTCTTAAAAATTTGCACACTCTGTAAAACATGCAAATTCGTACCTGCATAAATATGGATGCTTTTTCAGTTGTCTATCAGCTCATGTCATGCATACTGCTGTGTAATGGCTAGATGCTCACAAATTGGCTAACAACTTAAGAGTTCTTCCATGAAAGACTAACCTGGCCATTTTAAAGAAGCTTTTCTGTATACTGTCAACCAACTTCTTTTAGGCAGTTGACCACATGCAGAAAGCAAGGATACATTCGCTCGAAATATACTGCCCATTGCACAAATTATGAACTTTTTGGTTGAACCGCTGGTTCATTTCTGTTTAAGTTCCACATAGAAGTTGAACTTCAACGAGGAATATGTTCAATAATAAATTTGGGTGCAGTAACGTGCCTTTTTCATCCTGAATAAATCATAAGCACACACCGTCTGCAGCGAAGAAAGACAAAAAAAAAATTTGTCTTATATGCAAAATATTGGAGCCCCCATTTGTTCAAAAGAAAAAACACTCGTCACAAAAATTAAGTGCACACGCCTTTTCATGGAGGCATACCGCGTACAAAAGAACAAGTATCCAGTTATCTTGAATGTCCATGCAAGGTATGATTCCATGCCTTGTATGTAGGTTACTTGCATTAAAAAAAAAATTCCAGCTCAGAGCATGCATGTGTGATTTCCTGTATTACGTAGCTGCTGCTCTTCCAAAATAAACTTCAGTTGCGAGGTCAATGCTTGTTTGTGCCATCTTTCACTGCCCCTTTTCATTTGCGCTGTTCACTTTCCTGTAAAGATGTACCAATTTGCATAGCTAGCAATTCTACTTCAGCAAAAGGAACAGTAGTGCAATCTCTCAGCCTGAATAGCGAAACAACTTTGCATCCTATCATCACCATCATAGGCGTTACACCTTCCTAAAACAGATGACAACACTGTTACTCTCACCAAAAAAAAAAAAGAGTCATTTTTTTCCTGTACAGCCTTGCACCAGTAGGTCATTTAATGACTTGAATTTATCCAGTCAGACAAGTCCTGCTATCAAATGTGGTATAAACGAACTCCACTGTGAAGTTTGACTTCTGTGTGAAGTTTAGATGTAAACTATGCAGCAGTAAAGCCACAAAAGCTATTTATACAGGGCTCTCTTACTGATGCCACATACGGCACAAATGGTCCCTGCAATTCTTTTCGCAAGTCCATAACCTTGTGCAGACATTAATTGTAGCCATGTCCTTGCACTTATAATTTTGCATGCTCCCTCCTTTCAAGTAAATTGATCCAATTAGGCTCAATAAAGAACATCAAGCTCAATTAGAAATATTGCCTTGTACCGGGAGCTCAAGACCAGCTTGGTGCACTTGACCTTGCCTAAGGACACGGCTGCCAGAAAATAGAAAGGAAAAAAATAATGTGTGCAGAATGCTGCAGAGACTCCTGTTTCTAATCAAGACACAACCTACATCAAACTATGAAACGCCTTCAAAACATCGCAGAACAACAGCAAATGAACGAAATGTCCAAAATAAAATGGCAAAATACATAGTCAGCAACAACAAAACAGTACGCAACACCTATACATCACTAGCCAAAAGCTCCATGGAGAACAAATTAGAGCATCCCCATGAGTGTGTCATGGCAGATGCAAGCACTGCGCTATTGCAGGCCTGTTGCAACAACCATCTGCTAGGGTCAAGCAAGGCATGTGGAGAGCCCTTCAATTAAAAAAAAAACACTATAAAGATAAAAATAGGCTGCATTATAAAATTAATGAATTCTACAATAACAAAAAAGCCACTTTTAGTATGACAGGAGGCTTCATAAAGCCAAAAAGATGCAAAAACAAAAGTCAGGTGGCAACGCAAGTTCCCACACCCAACTCACCGTGACGTCAAAATTTTGACAGCTTCTGCACAGGACTAGTTAATCTTTAACGAAAGAGATGGAATACACTGTATAATAAAGGAGCTAAAGACTGAACTTGGCAAGTTTAGAGAACTTGCTGCGTTACAAGGGCCTAAATACAAAAAAAAATACTTTAAAATGCATGACAACACAGTTATGTACTGGTGCTGGAGTTGCAGCGTGAAATTTTAAGAAAATGAAGTTCCACCTACATTTTTTCTTCGAGTAATCGGCCTCTTACTGTGAAATTAGGGAAATTAGAGTTCTGAAAGAATACTTTATCAGTCTAAACAGATTTAGAGTTTCTTTTTGGCACCCCTTCATATTCGAGGGCTCTGCATTTGTTTTTGTATCTTGGCCCCCGTCGAAATGCAGCTACCCTGGCCTAAAATTGAACCTGCAGATTTGTGCAACGTTTTTTGCATCTTGCCTCGATCAATATGCGACTATCATGGGCAAGATCAAACCCACGAACTCAAGCTCAGCAGCGCAGCTCCATAGCCACTAAGCTACTACCAGGCGGGTCATAGCTTATTGATGAATTGTTTCGTCAGCACTCAGTCAAAATCACTGATGCGGACACTGACTAGACAGATGAAGGAGTGAGAGATTTATAAAAAAAAACATTTTGTTCTTTGGGTCGTGTCTGTCCAATGCTCAATGTCCTTTAACCATGCTGGCATTCTTGAAATAGACGTTCAGCCAACAAAGTCATAACACACGTAACATCACTGACCCAGTGCACTAAGCAAGTTACAAGTGAGCAGATGTGGAATGGCATGGCATAGAGAAGCCAGCATTTCTATCTTTGAACAAGATGGCAAGCTTCCACACCACAAGGTTCTTGAAATACTATTAAAGAGACCCTAAAGAGAAACACTAAACCAATTTATACTGATAACGTATTCTTCAAAACTATATTTTTGATAATTTCATGGTAATGTGTTGATTATTAGAAGAGAAAAAAAGGTCAAAGTTCCATTTTATCAATTCCGTTTCGAAATCATTGTGCCGGTACATTAGTATGACGTGCCAGATTTCAAAGTATTTTTTACTTTAATCTTTATTGTCCCTTTAAAGAAAGCTCTAAGAGTAAGCAGAAACAACATCATTAAAGAAAAAAAAAATGTCAATCACTGGCTATGGTGAGCATAGGTTCCTGCACACACATCTTTGTTGTATTTGAAGAAGCAGGAAACAACAAAAATAAGCCCCCATACCAAAGTAAAAATTTCACTTAAAATAATCTGCTTCGTGATGACGCATCTACAAAATAACTATATATCTCAAATTTAAGTTGTAGTATTAAATGTTGTGTGTTATTGCTTAACTAGCAGAAGTGATTACTATGATGCATTCATTCGCCTAAGCGTGTGGGCATGAGTATGCCAAAGGCACCATATGGCAGAGGCAGCTTGCAACAAAAAGAAGTTAGGATATTCGACGTGTCCTGAACTCGAGAGACAATAACAGATGTTTTCACAGCTGCATACCGTATAAAGCGACGTGGCTTTCTGCGTGCACGTTTCACAAGGCACGCTTTGCACAGCTGAAAGTTTAGGCACTGACCTGATATCACAACATTCTTAAAATGTCACTAAACATAGAAAGGTAATAAGAGATTGCAAAAAGAAAAGACACATGGCTGCCTGTTAAGGAATTCTTGAGGACAGGCAAGGATGAAGGAACTACCTGTTACGTTTTGCTTTGTGAGCTGAGCTGTCTCGGCAGTTGATCAGTACACATTTAGACACAATAGAAAAAAAGAGAGTAACACACGATACATTGGCTTACACAAAGATTACTATTCTTTTACAATAACAAAAAGAAACAATATTTTCACCAAAGTTGGCGCATAAGGAATGTGAAGCCTATTTACTTTTCATTATAAATGCGTGCACACTCCTTATTCTTTCAGTAAGTACATTATGAAAATAAAACAATGCTTCTCTTTCCAACTGAGATAGCTGAACAATGCAATACTTCGCCACTGCTTTCTGCAGTTGGGCTTTCCCAAAACTATCAATCTATGCAAATCTCGAGCCATCGTATCAGTGAATATTGTGTGTTGCGTGTGTGCATATGTTATTACTGTCCTCATTATTTGTGTGGTGTCATGTTAAAAGAAAATTGCCACAAGACCATGGTTATATTACAACAGGCTTCCATTTGGCTGTAATCCATACCAACAAATTTGGTGTAAATTTCTAAACTTCACAAACAAAAGGGCAGTGCAATTTGACCACGGAAGCATTTTTAGAATACGACTGTTTCTCTGGAGCGTTACAAGCCTTCCCTTGGCCTTATTTTAATACTATTTTGCAAATCGATAGCTTCTCATATTCCCCTGTTGTTAATGAGATGAACATAATGCTTGAAAGGTTTATTATAGTTACTGCTGACCTTTTCCTCAACAGGAATTCAAGAGCCTACTGTATTTATTTCTTCAAAAGGAGACTGTAAGAATATTAGAATGTTCTACATAAGGAACTTAGCTTTACGGCAGAAAGATTACATTCACTTAGTGGTTGATGCAGTCCATTATTAATTGGCTCTACAGAAATAAGTGAAATCAAGCATTATTATTTATTTAAGAGCATAACGTTACACTGGTTATGTAACAAAAAGAAATTCACACCTATACTGCTTTCAGAAATTTACAACCATCTATATATTATCCCAATAAAACGTTCCGCTGAAGGCATCCTAACAACAACAAATGGAGTCCACTTTAGACAGACTACATTCATAGCATAGAGTGTCCACCATATTTTGAGATTACCCACGTCGCATTTGTACTTATACTGAATGTTGCTGGAAGCAAATTGTATGTGCATGTATGAATGTTGTTCCGGAACATTGAGATTTGTTTAACATGACACCCCGCTTAATGAGTAGCTCTTACTTTGCCAAACATCGGATCCCTTCTATTATGTAAAAAAAAATAAAAAAATACTCCGAGCAAAGTGGACACTAACCCTCCTCTCCCCTCTCTCTCTCTTTCTACCCGTCTCTCTCTAAACACAAGTAAAATACTTGGCACAGAACTGAACATAGCGACATCGCGATCGACTCACTAACAGTCGCAGGGGGGTGAGAAGTTGTGGGTCAAGTTGACAAATCTCGGGAGCCACGGCAGGGGGGCAAGTAAGACGATACGAGCAGCTAAACTGCGCGAAAAGTAAGATTACATTTTGCAGCTGTCTTCCTTCCCAGCAAGACGGGATGTAGTACACATACCACGCCGCGGTGTTGAAATTCCTGATAACAGCACTGGCCCAGTGGGACGAAATGAGAAGGCCAACGATGCGTAATGACCAAATCGCGAACGGCGCGACGTTTTCCCTCTTTGGGGCGATGTGCGTCGGCAAAGTATATGTCACGACGATCGGGCAAACGCATACGCGCATTACAGGTCGGACGACGTGCAAAGTTGTGTGCTCACCTCTCGAACTTTTTCTCTTCTTTCGCGGTTCTCCGCCTCTCTCTGTGCGTCAGGAACATGCGAAACCTGGGGCGCTTTAGCGTCGACGGCGGCGAGACCCGGGCTCTGTGGGGGCCGGGCTACAGTCGACGGTAGTTTAGACGGAGACGCAGGCCGGGCTGCTTCGGGCCTGGCGACCTGCATAGGGAGGCCTTGACCCAGGTCCTGAATGATCTTCTCCTGGAGCTTGTTTCGGTCCTCGGCCCTGTGCGGGTCTTCCTCGTCGGCGGCGATACCATTGTGACGGGGAACGTTGTCTTCGATCGCTTGCGGCGGGGGTAGCAGCAGGTCCGGCCCAGCATTTTTGATGTGACGATAGGCGTTGGACGCGCGGAGTTCAGGCAGGTAAAACACGGCCCCGATGCACACCATCAGGAAGGTGGCCAGCACCAACACGACAATGTATTTCTCCCGCACCCGCAGAGTCCTACGAGCTGATCCGCCGGGCGCCACGCTAATGTACTTGAAGTATGTGGGGAGAACGCCGACAGATGCCATGATCTGGCCTTCCTTCGGTGGCTGGGAACCGCCGGGACACGGCCGCGACGGCCGCTCGCCTTGATACCGATGATGAGGAACTCCTACTCAATCGCTCCCCGTCGTTTCATGACGTAGCCCAGCCCCAAAGCCGCACGGCAGCTGCGGCATTCAGCCAAAGCGGAAGCAGCGACAGCGGCTGCTGCGACTAATGGACTAGAACGAGGAGTCCTAATCTGGGCTCGAGGCGAGCAGCTGATCTTGACGGGGCGCGATTACCGAACGTCCCCATTCCTAGTAACAGAAACGCTGAAGACACAGATTAATTCCGGACTAGCCGGACAACTCTTCGGCAAGGCATCGCGTCATAGAGTAAAACAGGCACTGAGCGCGACGCGAAAGTTCAAATAGGTGGCGCCCTCAAACGACACTTCCGCAAAACGGCGGCATGTGAAAAATGCGCGGGGCGCACGGGTGCTATCTGTGAAGTAGAGTGTACTACTGTGAAGAATGCGCAGAGTGGCGCAGAGTGTTTTTTCTCTTGTTTGTATGAGCGTTTAGCAAAGAAGTAAGGATTACTCCTGCTCAGAAATGGGAAAAATTGAAGTCGTTCACTGACGATTTTCTGAAAAGCCGGCCTACAACACCTACCGATGTCGGCCTCGAATTTGCGCACGTTCCTTCGTACATCACAGATATAAAGCGCTCACCCCCTTGTTTTTATTTAGGCCTTCGAGCCATCCTACAATAAATACATTTTCATCATCATCATTTACAGCGAAGCTGTTGTTGTCCGCACAAAATGTCACCGAAAATGTATTGAGAAAACCATTGAAGCAAGCGCAACAAAATATATGTTAAACCGGGTCTGCAAAGTTGTTTTGTCATTTTTTTTATTTATTGTTTTTACGTCCCGCAGACTTTCGGAAGCAACGAAAATTACGTCGATCACCTGACACGGCAGCACAAAGTGGTTCTTTATTCAATGGCGGCCTGCGACCGTGTTCAGGACGAACGGGTATACCCATTTCTAACCCGTTCACGGAAAGTGTTTGCTTTTGCTACGCTTGATCGCACCTCAGCAGCAAAGTTCGGGCGTTATCTCGGCGGTCTCTATGCGATCGAGTTTCTTGGTACCTATAAATAAATGCCTGACCTGTGGTCACACTAGTCACACCCCACAATTTCTTTTTTTTTACTAGTCACACAAACAGCTCGCGATGTCACTGCAACAGCTAGAACAGTGGCACCATTTGTCACAGCTACGGCTAAAGCCCCGCCATTGTACTATCGCAGTCATCTAATGGAAGGGCTTTGGCTACGGCAAAACACGCTGTGCAGTGACAGAGGGCGCCACCGTTCTGGTGTAGAGATATCGGCATCTTTTGAGTCATCTCGCCGCAGACACGCACTTGCCATTGCCTTGGGATGGCGTTGCTTCAGGCAGCCTATAAGCCAGCATTTATGTGCTCCCCTCGCTCGTGCATCAAAGCTCAAACGCGTCAAATCGGTTTTATAAATATTTCACAACTCGTTAATGCATTTTACATGTGTGAGCTTCTCATGGCTAAACTTCACTTTATGTGTCAATGATGTGTGTGACAAATTAACCCTGCATGCCTCCATCAGGAGCAATTAATGGCTGCACTTGATGGCAAATAATTGTATGAGGTACTCTAAGCTGCACTGCCAGAGAAAGCATATTAGTGAAAATCCAGTAGGTACCTTCCAAACAAGCAAAGAATGCTGGGACCAGGCTGACTATATATTTATGGATGACTGAAAGCCCCCCCCCCCATGAAGCGATGTGTGTTTCTCATGTACACAATTGCAAGTGAAACTAAATGTTGCGTCAATGGCTCATTCTTTTATTATCACTTATGTTTAAAGGCAGAGTTAAAATTCATAGTAAATGTTCCTTTCGAAGCAAACATTGTGCCAGGCGCATACTTTAAGCTCATGAGTGATGGCTCGATCAGACATTGGCTTACTGACGCAATGCTTCTGTTTTTTTATAGCAGACGATGTGCAAACAGTAAACAGTCAGTGCTTATGCATCTCCCCATAATATCACTTCATCACCACCTTTGCGTGAGTGCTGTTTGTTGTTATTGATAATTGGTGCACCACTGACTTTTCAAGTGTTGGCAGGAGCGCGAGTGGAAGGGAAGCGCTTGCTTGCGAAACTGCCAACCTGCAAGAACGTGGGGAGAATAACATGAACAAGACTATGCGTGTGACATCAGCTTAGCCTTTGAACACGAAAGAAACACACTTCCAGAGATGCTTGAGTCAGCCCTCTTGTTGCAGCAATCGCACCACTGTGAACTGACAGAATGCTAAGACCAGGCTTCTATCTGGAGTCTCCCTGATTTTTCAAGGTCTTTCAGCAGTTCCTCAGCATTTCCGTCACTGAGGGAGTCAGACTTGACCACAGCCTTGAAGGCATCACGGACACTGGGCACCATGTCCTTTGCATTGCCGGCGATATACACAACTCCACCACTGTGCAGCAGCTTTCTAACCTTGTCCTCAAGCTCCGCAATACGATGCTGGACATATCTGAAAAATAATCAAGGAATCATAGTTCAAGATGCTAGCAGTCCCAGAGTATGTAGTTATGGTGTAGGACCCTCATTGTATTAAAGATGCATGTCGCAAACGTGGAGCGCATTCCATCATTTGCAGCCAGATTCATTTTATCAGACTACAAAGCTATATTGTCAGTCTCTAATATAAAAATTAATCTCCACCTTGAACTCCTCCATCTGCGATGAGAAACAGCAAGTTTACAGCCCTCTTATTTGCTCTATAACAACAAATAAAGTGTGCAATGTGACAAATATTTATTTCCTCCATTAGAAAGACTGTTGCACATAAAGAAGGCAAGAGTTTACTAGATATAATACTAAAACAACAAAGCTGTACTGAAAGATACTGCCCTCCCTCCTCCCAATCCCCATCTTTCTTTTTTTTTTTTTTTTTCAACTGTTGAACAGTGGAATGAAAGGTGTCAAAACCTTTCGTACAGTGGCTACTTGCATATGAATTTTGTACTATTACCAGCAGAAATTTATGGAATACATAAATGCAGAAACAAGAACAACTTCAAAGGCAACTTGGTTTTCTTGGAAGCACCTGGTTTCTGGCAAAAACTTGACGATCCTGTGTAAAGATTCTGAGCCCCCAACACATAGAGCTATATTTATAATTTGACAATCTGCATTAATGAGTTAATGAACACAACCAGGCTAGCTGGTGTACTTTAGAAGGATAAGATAAGGTTAAGTACAATAAATGACAATAGACGAGAAGTTAACTTTGACTGGCATTTCAACTTCAAATAGCACAGTGCGATCAGTAAACACTAGTTGAAGTTAGCACTCCATCATGTTTGTTTTTTCTCGTCCTCTGTCTTTTATTGCATTTAAGTCTGTGCGAACCTGCATTACTGACTTACATTTTGTGTTCCTGGTCACGAGAGAAGGCCGTCACCAAGTCCAGCATCCCTTTCTCCATGAGTTGGGTCCATTCTCTCTCAAAAAAGAAGTCCCCCCTGGCATTACGAGAGCCGAAAAAGAGAAGGTTCTGGCCAATGCCCCGATGGGTACGGTCCTGGATCATCCCACGGAATGGGGCACAACCTGTGCCCGGTCCCACCATGATGGCAGGTGCGCCATCAGGGGGCATTCGAAGGCTGCCCTTCTTTGTTGCAATTTTTAGGGTTGGTCGACTGCAGGGATCAAGGCTGGCCAGGAAAGTGGTGCAAAGACCCCTGCATGATTGCGTTACTTCAATATACGAGGTGTGTTCAAAAAGAAACCGAACTTTTGAAATAGCGTGCCAACCCGCAGAGGAAGCGCGCTGTGGCTACTGAGCAAATGCAGCAGCAGGTTTAGACAATGAACTGCCACTTGCCGCGTTTCGCTCTGATCGTTAGTTGGCAAGCTACAGCCACTGAAGTGAGCACATGGACAAGCTGTTCTTCGGATTAGTGCCGAAGTGACAATGAAGGAATTGGAAGAACAGCGTGTGTGTGTGTGTGTGTGTGTGTGTGTGTGTGTGTGTGTGTGTGTGTGTGTTTGTGTGAAGTTCTGCTACAAACTTGAGAAAACTTTCACAGATACATTTCAGTTGCTTAGCCAAGCATACGGGGAGGACTGTATGAGTTGCACGCAGTGATATGACTGGTTCAAGCGTTTTGAAGACGGAAGAATGTCGGTCGGTGACGATCCTGAGCCTGGATGACCTTCCACATCCACAGATGATGACCCCGTCGAGAGAGTTCAAACTGTGATTTGTGAAAATCATCGTTTGACTGTTCGAGAAGTCGCTGACGAAGTGGGCATCAGCGTAGGATCATGTTATGAAATTTTGAGAGACAAAGTTGGGATACATCGTGTCAGTGAAAAATTCATGCCGCATTTGTTGACTGACGAACAGAAGCAGACCCGCGTTGAAATCAGCCAGGAACTCTTCACTGCTGCCAATGACGGTGAAAACTTTTTTAAGAACATCATAACAGGCGATGAGACATGGGTTTATGGCTATGATGTTGAAACAAAAGTGCAGTCATCGCAGTGGGTGGCCAAAGGTTCTCCTCGTCCAAAAAAAGCCCGCATGAGTCGGTCAAAAATTAAGGTGATGTTGGTTGTGTTTTTTGACTGCAAATGCATTATCTAAAGGAATTTGTGCCACATGGTCAGACGGTAAACAAAGAAGTTTACCAGGGAATCCTAGCACGTTTGAGTGATTCTGTGCGCAGTAAGAGGCCTGGATTGTGGGAAAATCAGGCTTGAGTGTTGCATCATGACAATGAACCAGCTCACGCGTCGCTCCTTGTCCGCAGCTACTTAGCGAAATGCCACACTCCTGTTGTGCCCCACCCACCATATTCTCCGGACTTAGCCCCAGTGGACATTTTTCTATTCCCCAAGCTGAAAACCATCTTGAAAGGACGTAGTTTCCAAACCATAGAGGAGATCCAGGACAATGCGAGAAGAGACCTGCGCGCCCTTCCAGAAAGTGCATTCCAGCATTCCAGAAAGTGCATTCCAGGAGGCTTTCCAAAAATGGAAGAAAAGATGGGAAGAGTGCATTGCCAGTAGAGGGGATTACTTTGAAGGGACAGCACCTCAAATGTTTTACCATAAGCAGTAAAGGTGTTATAGCAAAAGTTCAGTTTCTTTTTGAACACACCTCGTATGTCACCTTTGAGTAATAGTAAAAAAAATTGTGCAGAAACCATTGACGATGATTGCCAATGTAAGCAAATAGCCCAAACGAATGAGAGTGCGAGTAGACAAAACAGCAAACGAGAAAGAGAGAGAGAACAAACAAGGCAACAAGAAAGAGAGTGAGAGTGTGACAGAGAAAGAGAACAAACACTTTCCTTGCCAACTCCAACCATTGGCCACCGACCAACCATGAAGACGTCCGAAAAATCCAAAGAAAGCTATTAACATTAAAAAATTTTTTGTTGAAGGGATGGCCTCAAGGCCTGCAAGGAGATGGAGAAAAAATATTGTCACGCTCATCTATTCACAGCAGGGAGTCCAAACATGCCTCCCAGATGTAGTAGAGAGGAGCGTGTGATATGAGGTGCCATTCCGCCATGTCTACTTTGAAATGTAGCCAAGTTTACAGATATCAAAGTCAAGGTTTTGGAGGGAAAAGTGAAATGACTTGGTTGTGAAAAATGGGTGAAACAAGACATTTCATTGTGGACAAATGTCATGCAAACAGGTTTGGGCTTACTAGAACGTATTTCTACTTTGACCACCTTGTGTGATGTCGGTTTCATTTTGATGAGTGCGCTTGGATTGGGGTCTGCTCCATATTTGGTGAAAGAATAGACAGCTGTGCAAAATGGCCACCCTCCAGCTAATATTAGAAGCAAGAAGTTTATACTTGCTGCTTTTACCATTCGCACTTAATTTGTCCACAACAGCCTGTCACAAATGATTAAACACCGCTGCACTCGTCGTTTAAGTGTGCCAGCTCCTATATGCCAATGCTGCAGTACTTGCGGGCAGCGCTGGTAAAACCTCATCTTACTGCAGGAGAGTGCTGTCGCACACAGCACCAATGCACCAAGAAGTTGGTGCACTTGAGTAATGAGTGCAGTGGCACCTAAACTTTTACAGCAGGCTGTGTACATGGTAAAGAGACCATGAAGACTGAAAGAGGTGGTGAGACGAAACAGTGTTGGCCTATTGAAAAGTGGCAATGCACTTCTGAAGAAGATCTCAAAATCCAGAAGCCAAGGAACAAATGAGTAAGAGATGAGTTGAAATGGAAGCAGCTCATGATGACTGCGCTCAATACCTGGTGATTCACATTAACCTCTTCAGGTGACAATTAATTCTGTCCATTGAAAAATTTTGTTTCACCGCATTTTTTTGTTTGCATTTTCAGAATCATGAAAAGTGTACTGTTGCAGAATGGATGAGGAATTTTCAACTTTTCAGCGAATTCTGTTAAACTTACAGAACATGGACTCAATACGAGAACTCTACAGGAACATCAGAGATGAAAACATCAACTATTTCATATTAAGCCACTTGGAATAGTAGATGCTGAATGTAAAACAATGAAAAACAATGAAAGAAGTGAACCCATTACGCGTTGAAATACCGATACAGAGAGCAAACATTCCAACGTACACCTTCCAACTCGTTTTACTTAAACATCTTACACATATTATTCAGACTTGCAGCACTAGTCCAATTGAAAGTACTTCAAGATGTCTTCAAGGCATTTTAAATATCAGTATTTTCATCAGTGCTCTTGCTTTTGACGCACTCTCTTGATGTACACAATTGTGCACACAGCACTTGAAAGGATTAAAGGTGTATGAACAAAAAAATATTGAGCGCATTTTATTACTTAGCATACTATTGCACATGCAGTTAGCTCATTAAAAGTTACAGCAGACTTTGCCAATGAGAAATATATTATGTAGAAACAGTTCTTTACAGTGTTTCTGTCTCTTGAAGTATGAGACGTAAAATACTGAATAACAGTGTGGCGTTCAGCGACAGATGCAGAGATGTAGCAAGGCATGTAAAACTAGGTGTCATAACTTGCACAAGGTGCAAAAGTTCAAGAATTGTAAATTTAATTAAAAGCACAGGAAGTTAGCTGAGCTGGCACACCTTCCTTTTTGGTGATGAAAGGGAGAAAATGATTACACCTGCAGCAAATAGGCAGGAACATTTCTTCCTCTCTTCTTCTACCTTTCCTTTTATTCTTTTTCTCTCTCTCTCTCTCTATTGAGAGAGTAAATTAAATGTCCAGCTAGCCGCCATATCATTTTAGGTTTTAACATCATGCACATGTCTGTCTGCTGTAAATAGATACAACTTGGTAGCAAAATCTTAGTTGGAAATAAACGCATGAGCATTTTCAAGTCCCTTGCATTCTATTTAGCATTGATTATTTTTTTTACAATATAAACAAAAAAAAAAACAAGAAACATCAATTTCATTGCAAGTAGGAAATACATAATTTACTTGAGACATATTAGCACCACAAATCAAAATGAGCGCATGCACGTGCATATGCATGCATATAAATCTGTCAGACTTTGGCCCCTGAATATGCCAGCTGAAGTTTATCACCTGCCCTGTCCGTTTCTTTGTGTGATGTATTTTTGTTGCGCTATTATGTATCAAGCAAAGACTCATAAGGATGTCTTTACCTCATTGTGAACTGCACACCTTGTATAAGCTCCTCTGGACATGTTCATGCTATGGAACCAGGGCAAGCATTTTGGCTTGCTAATAATAATGCCAGAAGCATGCCAATTATAATTTTGATTACTAAAAACATTTTGCTTGACATGCCATCCAAGGCACTAGAAGTTTTTTCTTATAAGTTAATTTACTTATACTGCCATCACAAGCGTGCTTTCAATCATGCTTGAGTCACTTCAGACCAACTTTGTGCAGAATGCGTGCTGCTATGTGATAATTTTCAAGCATGCTTGACTGAATGATTAATCTCGTCTCAATCTAACTTCACTGAGCTCACTTAAAAGTTCATTGCAGGCCGATATTGATGTGGACAGCAAGCGCCTTTGTGACAGCAGACAATCTTGTTTGATTAAGGCTGGTTCACACAATGGATTGAATCTCTTATTCATTCTGCAGACAAAGTATGACGTGACTCACTGCCATAAAATTACACCACACCCAATGTGTGAACGTACTCTTAATATGACGGATTATGCAAGCAACAGATTAACAACAATGTATGTGTTTCGCTCGAGAACAAGTTAAGGACCGCACAAAGCGCGATGGAACGAAAAATGTTAGGCCTAACGTTAAGAGACTGGAAGAGAGCAGTGGGAATCAGAGAACAAACGTGGATAGGCAATATTCTAGCTGACATTAAGAGAAAGAAATGGAGCTGGGCAGGCCATGTAATGCATAGGGTAGATAACCGTTGGACCATTAGAGTTATGCAATGGGTGCCAAGAGAAGGGAAGTGCAGTTGAGGACGGCAGAAAACTAGGTGGGGTGATGAAGTTAGGAAGTTTGTAAGTGCAAGTTGGAATCAGCTAGCGCAAGACAGGGGTAATTGGAGATCGCAGGGAGAGGCCTTCGTCCTGCAGTGGACATAAATATAGGCTGATGATGACGATGATGATGTGTTTCACTCGAACTAGTACAGAACTGTCATGCATCAGATAACAAAGGCTGTATTCTTATGCTCAGTCCATGCAGCATTGGTTACATGTCGTGTGCACTAGGCACAAGCTTGCGTAGGTGTGTAGTGAATGTTGGTTCCTTCCTGCCCATACATTTAAGTTAGTTTTCACAAATGTGAGAGCATCAAAATACGCACAACTCAATCTATTTGCCGTACCTGCGTGGCCTCTTCAGCTTGGTGCGGAAGTTTACGATCGCTGCCAGAATGTGGATCTGCCCTGGGTGGCAAAGCAGCGAGTTAGCAATGGAAAATGAGCGTGGGCGGATGGGTGGAATCAAATCAAAGAGGTATGCCAGTGGCACATTTGCTGTGGTATGAGGGAAGTCGGCAAACACCTCCAGCACAGTTCGCCGTGGCCGAATGGCATAGTCCACAAGGTCCTCTTGGCCGGTGGTGGTGCTGAACTCCCGAAGGCGCTCCTTCGAAAGGGCGTCATTGCCAAAATGCCAAAAGAGCTCAAAGAAAGACCTGCGCAGTGAGAAGAAATGCAGTAGTAACCCTCATGTTAAGGTTTTTCTGGAGCTTCTGCAGAAGCTGTATGCGGGCACAGCAGATGGCTGCTGCCTCACAGTGAGTACAAAGACTGACAATCTCGTGGTGCAAACATTAATGTCTCATTCAAGCAGCTCACAGGGCATCAAAGGTAAACATTAATTTCAGTTAAACTGATTCATTAGTGTTCCAAACTGCAAAAGTGTCACTTTTGCTGAGAACCGTGGGGATGCACACAGCTTTTTAAAGAGAGAGACTGACATAGGAGTTTTAGTTTGTCTGTAAAAGCATTAACCATCATAAACATCAAGGTCAGGATGCCGCGTCCGTATGGGCTAGGCCCCGAGCAATTTTGCCCTATCATAGAGGCTAATGACAGATTTGGAATAAAAAGATTTAAATAGTTATCCCGGCACAGGTTATTGTTACCGGAGACGTCGACAGCAGCAGCAACAGTAGCGACATCTTGTGACGCTTTGTCCAATCATGATGCATTAGAAAACATTTTTGCGTTACATGGGCATTGTTGAAGAAAAATACAAAAGAGCTGCATGTTGACGATTACGTTGCTACCAGTGCTTTACACTAGCAACTAAGAAGAATATAGCAGCTCGCTAAAATAATAGTGCTGTGTCCTCTCTGGTTAAATTCTGCAGCACAAGATGGTGCTATGAATGCAACTGCTCCTATATGCATCTCCGGTAATAATTCACTTGGCAAGGCTTCAATCAGTCCAGCAAGGCTTCACATTTGCGTTTGGAGTCCCTTAAATCTGTCATTTGCCAAATTTTGCTAAATTTAGTGCACAATTATTCAAAATGATTTTAAATTAGATTATCCGGTAATGTTTTAAAGGCCTCTCAGTCGATATTTTGTAAAATCGCATGCTTACCTCTGTTCATAAATCGCATCTGAAATTGAAGCCCATGCTTGACTTCATCTAAACGATGCCTGGCACTGCGTGAACGTGCCTGGGACGCTGATTGCATTTTCTTCGGCGCGTTCACGCCAGGAGTCATTTATATCAATTCAAGCATACGCTTCAAGTTAAGATGCATTTCTGAATATGGTAGTTAGTGGTTGAAATGCTAGCAGCCCCACTCAGTTACTAAGTTTGATATGTGAACATCGTTAAAAGCACCACAAGAGGCTGTGATACATATATCACAATAGATCACCTGAACTGACAATTAAGTAACCAAGTGCAATCAGAAAGTGTATCACTGACCGAGCACGTCAAAGGCCTGAAACACATTAGTTTTTCAGCGATAAACATCACTTTTTTCATATGGCATGACGCATAAAACAACACCTGAATAGTAGTTGCAGGCAATTTATAAAAGTGCTTACCTCTTTGGGATGCTTGTAAGGTCAAAGTACTTCCGAATGCATTCACCGAATGAGACCTGCCTTGACAAAAAATGTGGCAATAATGTGCCCTCTTCAGTAGGTGCAAGTGAAAAATACATGTCGGCTTTGCAGCTGCTGAATAGTCTGAAAAACTCATTGATGTCCTCTTCACAGTTCTCCGGGTAGACTACCACCACATCACCAGGCTCGAATGTAATCCGAGAACCTGTCAACATAAAGGAAGGTAGGAATCAAATGGACCCTTCATCAAATGACATGCGCCAGCTCATGACAGGCTATTTATTTTCAAGGTCTATGAATGAGTCAGCCTGTCACTCGTAGACTCACCCTAGCTACTGCCATTTTGAAATGTAACTATACAACTTAAAGAGCGAAATTAAAGTTTTGTGGCGAGGATGTTATGAAAATACTCTTCCCCAACACCATAGATGGAAATACCAACACTTCATGACCATAATTAAATTTTCTTGTGCTATCTTGACATATCCTGTTAATTTATTTTCAACCTTTCGGAGCACTTTCCTCCCCTGCCTCAAATTGTGATGCCACATGTTGTCCCATTTACTTAACTGTGATGTTCGCTGTGCAGTATATTCTGGTAAAATTAACAGGCAAGGAGAGAGAATATATTTGTTTCAAAGGGATGGAAACTTGATCTGTGTGATGACGTAAGGGGGCCAAACAGATCACATTCTCAAGGCCTCGCATACACTGTGTGAGAAAGTGTTCAAAGAGAAACAACAAACCTTCAATGTCAAGCTTAATTAGTCGCACGTCCTGAAAGTGCTCAGCACTGGTGACTCGCTGATTGGAGACTACAGTGGCGTCAAACAGCTTTTCCCGAACGATGCCAGGCTGGCAGCTGATATTTCTTTGTTCATCTTCATAAGTTGTGTCACATACAATTTTGTACTTTGGCGCTGGTAAGAGCTCTTCACTGATAGGCAAGCATCCGGGAGGAAGGGGATACAAGCCCATAACAATTTTCCAGAACTCTTCCAGCCAGGGATCAAGCATTCCATCTGTTCCCAATTCGTGCTGCTCATCAGCATACAAGGGGTCGAGCAGGCACCGGGCGCCTAGCTGGACCAGGCGTCTATGCAGACGTTTTGCAGCGAAATTAAACTTCAAGTAAGAAGAGTCTCCCAGGCCAACCACAGAATGACGAATTGTGTTCAGCGAATTAGGAGGCAGGCTTTTTCGCAATAGGAACGACCAAAAATGCTTCATATTATCGGGTTCCTCGCCTTGTCCTGTGGTAGCGCACACGAACAAAACTATTTTTTCCTTGATTAGCTCTGTTAGAGGATAATCGTCCATGGGCAGGACAGTTACGCAAAACATGTACCGTCTCGCTTGTCTACCGATTCTTTCAGCGACGTCTTCAGCGGTGCCCGTCTGGCTCCCGTACAAGACCACGAAACGCCGGTCTAGCATGTCTCTACGACAGCAGGCCTATTTCGCGCGTATAACTTTTATATGATTTGCGAGCACAAATGGTAATCAGTATGGATCAACACGAACGTGCTTCTGTGCCCTCGCTTTTCTGATTAAAACACAAATGTGCTCCTCAGGCGTACTATATATCTTAAAGATTCTTCCCTAAAACGTCACCGTTTGCTTGTCGTAGCAAACTTTTTTACTGGATGAGTTTCTGCCGTGTTTTGGTGGACTGGCGATAGAATCAACCCGCCTTGGTTGTCTTGGCCTTGTCATCATAGAATAAAGATTGTCATGCTCGGTGCGAGAACACGTGAAAATGTGAAAACAACAGGGTGAAAACACCGCGTCTCGGTTATATAGAGCGACAGAAAGTTTTGTGGGTTCCTTGAGGCACCCTGTCATGAGGCGCCTCTGGCGATCATAACGTTCAACATAGCCTTCGCTGTGGTAGCGGTTCGGGTTTGCAGGTGCTCTGCCGTTGCTACCTGTCTGTACGGAAGGCGCGCAAGGACTTCCGCCACAACTTCACGTGCCGTGTTCGCTGTGCTAGCTGCAACCAACTGCCTTTGCTCCGCAACCAACGAGCTATTTGTACGTATGCGTCCAAAGCTCATGAGGAGCCAATCATCTATCTAGATATGCGGTATTTTGATTGCGTGTAGCTGCTGCTTGTCGGCAGTGGTCGGCGGTACCAGCCACGTCAGGTTTTCATGTTTACATGGCAGCTGCGCGCAGCCACAGTCACTTTCGTTTGTAGTTCCTTGTGCCGTGCTAATTAACAATGCTTTTCCCGTAGAGCACGCTCAAGGTGTTCAGGACCGTCAAATTTTAGGTGCGAATATTGCTACGCTCAACCGCTTGCTATGGAGGGGCAGTACAATCTCCGCAGCCCAGGTGAGCTACTTTACGGCTCTGATCGTGTCACCACTGTGACCGTTCGAGTGAATGTTTGATGTGCACTGTCGTTTTGCAGCCGTGAAGCGTCTTATGCGAGAGGCCCAGGAGCTGCACGAAGCGACGGAAGAGTATTTTGCGCAACCATTGGAAGTAAGGAAGTGCTTGGCTTGCGGCAGCTTCGAGGCACGCCTTTATGCTGAAAGTGCGCGTGTTGATTGCAGGATAATCTGTTTGAGTGGCACTTCACTGTGCGTGGGCCGCCGGAGTCGGAATTTGAAGGAGGCATCTACCATGGCCGCGTAATTCTACCCCCAGACTATCCCATGAAGCCGCCGAGCATCATTCTTTTGACGGTAAGACCGCCATCAAATCATGTCATCACAGTGTCCTGACAGCTAGCGCTTATTCCAGTAGCAGCATAACGACAAATCGCCTTACAGCAACACCTCAGAAAGTAAACGTTAATGCATGTGATTCATACGTTGATGTCTTGTTAGTAGATTAATTAGTTCTGCTCCTGGATATGATGTTTACACCGAGAAATTTGAATGCTTGCTTTGGTTATGTATTGCCAGCTTTAAGCAGATTCCCAGTATAGTTCTGGCAGCTTAAAACTTTGCTTTTCATATCAGCCTAATGGACGCTTTGAGACCAACAAGAAGATCTGCCTGAGCATCTCTGGCCACCACCCTGAATCATGGCAGCCGTCGTGGTCCTGTGAGTGCATCCTGACCTTTGCCTTTCCCTTAATTGCTGAAAAAAAACAAAGTTTATTTGGGAAAACGTAAATGCACCTGCAGTATTGAGAGTCAAAGGTCATTTCTTAGAAATGCTTAACCAATTTGTTGTTAACACTGATCATAATTCTTTCTGTGTGCATGTTTCGTTTAACAATTCTTAGCAAAAATGAAATTTTTTTCTTGGAAATTTTCAAATATGGCAGCATTCAAACTACCATATAAAGCACTAGATATGTTGAGGAAATGTTGCAGTAAAACTTTCTAGCTTACGCTTAAAATATACATGACGTGACCATACTAGCTGTGCTAATGGAAAAAAGTTTTCACCGTGTTGCTTGCTTCCATATAGCTTTGTCATTTGATAGATTAGTGGGGTTTAATGTTCCAAAGCAGATGCTGTAACGGAGAGATTTTAATGGACATGCGGACAAGCTGGAGTCACTTATGAAGAACTCTAAAGATTACTGGGCAAATACAGGGCGTTTCAGCGAACACTTTTGAAAATTCTTAAAGGTTGCCTGTCGCAGATAGCACAATTCTAGTTCATGAGCTGGTCTACTCGAAGAGGCGGACATTACTTGCGCGAGAAATTGAAATGCATAATCGACTAATTAACAAAAAATCGCTAATTAAGTTTATAACTAATTACCTGATGGCCCATATTGCAATTTACAAATTGTAGCCATGGAGTTCGCAAGGCAGATCCACTTGGAACGAATTCTCGGGATGACACCAGTTTCGAGATAATAATTATCGAACTTTGCGGAGAAATGCATTGGCGTTCCAGTTAGTTTCTTAATAAAGCGTCGCTTTATGCATTGAAGCACAAAATTAACTGGAACGCCAATGCATTTCTCCGCAAAGTTCGGGAATTAATATCTCGAAACTGGTGTCATGGTATGATAAAACTTTATTATGGTCCCTCGGAACACGCGTCAGCACGTAGTGGGCCGCTCCCAGGTCGGTACAGAAAGGCCGAGCGTCTCTGCTGCGTCGCGGGCCCGATGGACAGCCCATAGCTGTGCTTCAAGATCGGGGCTGCTTAGGGCAGCCTCCCATTTGGACGACGTGACACCGTCGCGTAACGCGGGGCACCGCCAGAGCATATGCTCCAAGTCAGCTAGGTCTGAGCATAGCTCGCAAACAATGGTGTCATCCTGAGAATTAATTTCAAGTAGATCCACCTAGCGAACTCCACGGCTACAATGCGGCTCCACGGCTACAATGCAATATGGGCCATCAGGTAATTAGTTAAAAACTTAATTAGTGAATTTTTGTTGATTATGCGATTATACGTTTCAATTTGTTGTGCAAGTAATGTCCGCCTCTTCAAGCAGACCAGCTCATTAACTAGAATTGGGCTATCTGCCACAGGCAACCTTAAATAAATTTTGAAAGTGTTCGTTGAAACACCCTGTATTGGGCTGTTTGGGAAAAAGCACAGCTAGAATCAAGAGAAGAAAAATCTGTTTGTGAGAAAGGTGTTGAAAAATGGGACGGTGCAAGAATTAAAAAAAAAGAAGCATAAAAAAGGAAATTGTGATGGTGCTTGTGCCACCCTCCTGTTGCTGTTTAAGATGTCATATGCTAGAGGGTTACTTGATCCGAACAAGTTTATTGAGGCAAGCTCTTGAAGCAGGCCAAGTGAACAACAGCTAACTCACTGAAAAAGTCACTGTGATAAAAATTTTTGCTTGTTAATCATTAATAAGGTGTTCAAGGGTAAATTTATGAATTTTATGATTTTTATAAATTTCAAGGTCCACAGGTATGTGCCTGAGATGTACTTTGTTTAAGCAGTGTTGATCACTTCCGAATCTCCATTTTCCTGATAACTGCTGTTTTGTTTATTATTCTTCCGTTACAGTGCGCACTGCTCTGCTGGCAATCATCGGTTTCATGCCAACTCATGGAAGTGGTGCGATTGGGTCCCTGGATTACAGTCCCCAAGAACGAAAGCAGCTCGCGAAAAAGTAAGAGCGGGCTTAACCTGCTTTCCGCGTTTTGCAAACTCTATGTTGACCAAAGAAAAAATAATGCATTAATCATTTTAGTACCCCCTTTCTAGTTAATGGAGATGCAGAGGCTTTCAGTGTGGTCAATGTGGTGTTAATGCAAACATAAAATACAGCAGAATGGTGATGATGACAGTGTCATTTGTAACCTTCTGTGGGAATAGGACCTTCACAACCAAATCTTCACTCCATCTTTTTTTTTTTTTAGAAATCTTTGATCATTTAATATCATTGATAAATTCATGGCATAAACTTGAATTAAATGTTGATTCTAAGAGGCAGAGTGAGCTTGGTTCATCCAAGAACTCTACAAAGGTTTGCCCGAGGAAACAAAGTTTTTTTTGGTTTTTGTTTTGATCTAGATCTCAAACGTGGAGCTGCCCCAATTGTGGCCCGGTAGCTAAGCTGCTCAAAGAACGCTCACAAGAACCACAGGACATAGCTGCTGACAAGGAGGCAAGGGAGCAGGCTGCACAGATCATGTTCAAGGTGGTGGCACAGTGCATTTTGTTTTGACCTCTTACTGCTGCAGAATAGTGTAGTGGAATCTCTTCGAAATATTACTAGAAGTAATAACATTTATAACTATTGACACAGACGTTTCTCACTGACGCCATTAACTCAAAGTGAGTTATCGAACTTTAGAGAGAGTGTCTTTAACCAAGCCTTTTTTACTCACAACAACATACACAGCGCTGCCGTAAACATCTACACATTAGTCACAAACCTGCTCACTTTCAGTGTCTAGCTGTTGGGAAAAGAAGTTCAGAAAACCTTTCCTGTATGTGTCTTTCCATGCAGTAAATCTTTCTGTCTGACAAAATGCAGCAGGTGCAGTGTATGCTGATGCAGCTGCGGCAGTCGATTAGCATATGTGGTAGGGTTACTGACTTCCTTTAATCCCCTCTCAATCGACAGCAGAATTGGAATGTGCAAATGTCTCCCAGTTGTGAGCGAAGCTGTGTTCAGTCAAATGCAGTTGTACTTTCATAGTCCGCAGACACATTTCTCTCAAGATAAGCAACTGTAGGCAGTGTTGCAAATGTGCGGAGCGCCCTATTGAAGACGCTTTCTTCACTTGCTATGCTGCAAGTTTCAATGTCAGTTGCACTATGCAAAACTGCATTACAAAGTAAAAATTTATGCTCCATGAGGTTGAGTTGTGGTGACATATGACATATCTAAGCTAGAGAATAGTGCTTCCTGCAAATCTGTATATCTCGTGCTGGGGATATGTTGCGACACTGCCATTACTGTTCCTGTTATAGGATGCTAGTGAGAGGCCCGGCATGCCCAAGACTGCCGAAAGCAAGGCTACCGACCAGACGACAACGTCAGCAACACTACCACAGTCAAGCGACTCCAACAGCCAAGTACAGCCATCAACCAACTCGGAGAATAAAGCGGCAAATGCAAGCGGCAGTGCCGCTAGTGACACGTCCCCTGCAGCTCAGGGCACCCAGTCAGCTTTGGCCACTGGAAGCACCACCGAGGATACACCAGACATGGTGAAGCGTCGGCTCGCGGCAGCGCGAATCTTGGCCCAGCGTGCCGAGCGTCTGGCACAGCAACAGCAGCCACTCGCTGTACTTGCTGAGGAGACGGGCACAGCAAATCGCACGACAAGGGCAAGCTCGGGAGACAATTTGCGCATGGCATACAATGCGGCGATCTGGATTGTTGGCAGTGCCTTTGTGGGCCTGCTCATACGGCGCGTCTTTTTCTTGTGATTAGTGAGGACACAGCAAAGCGGCACGGACTTGACAGAGACTGCTTGTGTCGTCACATGCGCCTCGTGCATCGTGATCGTCAACATGTGCGTGGTGTGCTAGGCCACTGTCTGAACCAGCTGCTTTGAGTGGGCAGTGACGGAACGGCCCGCCTGCCTTGTGTAGCGAAATTGACTGAGTATTGCTGCGAGCGCGCCAGTTGTCGGGGGTCGTCAATCTTGGAAAAAAGAACGAAAGAAACAACTTTTTTGGTGGTGATATGCCCTGTGCTAGTTCTGTCGGGTGATGATGCGACTTGCAGAAGCCAAGTTGGCTGCTAGGAGGGGCTTCCTCGGCTTGTGGCACCACAACGAGACGTCTTGCGGTTCAAAATTCCACATTGCTGTTTTATAGGTGGATGGTTTGCACTCCAGCGCAATAGTGAGAAATAAAATGCTGCTTCGCTAGCAAATGAGCTTCACAGTAGGCTTTAGTCTGAGAGGAAGCATAATTGATGCGAGAGTGCTGCATGACACACCGAGCGTTTAGTGCCCTTGATGTCTTGCTCAGCTGCACGGAACTTAGATATTTAGGAATCAACTTTAGTATAAATATGTGTATATAAAGCTAGGCGCTAGTTGTCTAAGGAAATATCCACAACATGCCAGGACACAATACCTAAAATTACGTGAGCCAGCTCAAGAGAATCTATTGCGAGTTATGTAACCAGCTGTTTTTCTGCACAATAGATGCCAATTTGACTTAAGCATGCAAATAAGGTATAAATATAAGGCATTACAGCAGGGCATTCAGCTGTGCTGTCACTGGTAAAAGTACACAGTAGAAACATTGCAGAAATGTTTTAAAAGCCACTTTACGTGACTGGAACCGGCGTTGGGCAGTACTATATACCAGTAATGCTCAGAAGTAGCCGTTCCACTGGGCCCAGTGCCAGCTTTTGTCACGTGCAGAGTAAATTTGGAACTTCTGGTAAATACTGTACGTATGTCACCGTGAACTATGCATAGTTCATACTGGAAAGCAATTTCAAATGGCACTGTTGATGCCATTTTCATGTGTGGGTTGCTCATAAAGTATTAAAAAAAATGTTCCTGTGCTCAAGCAAATGTCCAAATGGATGCACAGTAACCTGGAATGGTGCCTCCCTCCTCTATCGCAGTGAATAAATTGATTTTTCCACACCACCATGACCATGTGACATGTTTTCAAGTGAGGCTTACGGCCCTGATGAGTTCACTGGGTCAGCGTGAGAAATTCAGGTGCAAATGCGCAGTCTATGCACGAAATGCAGAGGTTGGCCATAACAGTTTACGAGACATTGGATCTGCAAAAAAGTTTGATTCTCGTGATGCTTTGGTACACAGCATGAATTCAATGTTTCAATCTGTAGTAGTTTTACTGATCTACACAGTGATCCATTAAATTGAAGCACTATGCCTTAAAGGCCCAACTGCAGTGAAAAGTATGACCGCATATAAAGGCTAGTTTTAGATAGTGTAAAATTTTTCTTTCGAAATACGAATAGGTGCGTCGCGAAAAGCTTGCAAAAATGTTTTTCATACCACAACTGTAAGGAAACACCATGACTGCCACTCGCCGGAAACAATGCAGCACCTAGATTGTTAAACCAGAGCGAATACTTTGCATTCGACTTCTGAAATTAGGCGGTTTTCATAGTGGGTTAAAGATCTTGAAGGCAATGTGTTTGGATTTGCATTGCGTCTGCTAACCACCAGGTGGTTAGGTTCTGCTAAGGTGCTGATTAAAGGCTGTTAATAAGAAAATTAGATGAGCCCTGCAGGTATTGTAATGATTACTACAATGAGTTTATACCTACTACTCATTCATAACCAATTTAAGTCAAAGTGAAATTTCATTGTAGTTAGCCTACATTTGTCATGGAAGCCGTGCTGTGTAAACTTTTGTGGCCAAATGTACATTGTGTCAACTTTTCTAGCCGTACACATGGGGTGATAAAATGTTCTCCATATTAAGGTTGTGTTATCAAGGTGCATTTAGCATTCACTTGGTCAGTCAGTTTTTGTTTCTGCTGCACCTGAACACTATTTCTTATCTGCAATCAGCCGAGGTATGATAGGTAGGTCTCAAGAAAAGAATTCTGAATAAAGGTATTCTGCCAATACTGTCTCCCGTTTGCAATTGTGCTGCAAGAGCGTGAAAACAGCGACAAGACAATTATACAGGGTGATAATTTAAGTTTTGAACTGGATTATTGAAGTGGCGGACATCACTAGCATGAGAAATCGAAACACACATCCAACTAATTAATAAAAATTCATGAATTAACTTCTTAATTACTTCATGGCACATATTGCAATTTATGAATTGTAGCCGGTGAGTCAGAAAGAAGTATCGATTTGAAATGAATCTCGAGGATGGCACCAGTTTCGAGATATATTTCCCAATCTGTGGGACGAAATACATGAGCGTTCCAGTTACTTTTGTGCTTTAGTGCATAACAAAACATTGTCAAGAAAGTAAGTGGAACAACAGTGCATTTTTTACGGCCAGTTTTATGGCACATATCTCTGGTGCCATTCTGGAAATTAATTTCAAGTGGATACGCCTTGCAAACTCACCAGCTACAATTCGTGTCATTAAGTAATTAAGAAGTTCATTAATTATTTTTGTTAGTTGAATATCTGTTTCGATTTCTCATGCAAGCTAATGTCTGCCTTTCTGAATAATCCAGCTCAAGGACTAGAATTATGCTATCTGCAACAGGGGTTCATTAAAAATTCCCAAAAACTTAAAAATTATCACCTCGAATAAGACAGCGCCTGAGGCCATATTTTCAATCAGTAACTATCCAGGATGACTTTCAGTATTCATTCATTGGGCAAGCCAGCAGACAGGGATGTCCTTGGTCCAATGAGATGCCATGCTGTACGTTGCATCACACAAAAAAACTTCTGAAGGTGATCAACTGACAATGCAGTCCCTGTGCTGTTTTTGTAATGTTGATTTCAGTCTTTCGCATATTCAGTGGAATCTCGTTGATAGGATTCTGCATAATACGTTTTTTGGGATAATGCGTTTTTTTCTTATATACAATTTCTTTTTCTTATATACGATAATGTTTGGATAATACGACTTTTGGATGATCCGATTTATTTTCCGGTACCCGTGAAGATAGTACCAACGAGATTCCACTGTATTTCACCACATTCACGTACACATCATTGTACTGAAATTCGTGTTTCATAACAACAAGGAGCTTCTGGCACTGCAAAGGTAGGCATTTTCAGCTCTGCATTTGTTGGACACACTGAATGCTTTTTTCTAAAATTCCTCAGTGTGCCAGTTCACAGCTCCGAGTAGCAATTTTGCAAGAATATCAAAAAGAAATTGCAGGGCCGAGACGCTCTCACCACAGTGGTGAAATGGACACCCGAGGCCAGTTCAGGGAAGCAAGTGCAGAAAAGTAAATCTAGGCAGCAGAGGCAGACGAAAGCCAGATGACTACTTGGCAGAAGCCTGCCTGGGAACAGCCCACAGAGTGAAAACAGGAGCGTTCCGAGACACCATGCCTCTCTTGGCTTGCCCAAGAGCTGGCCTGTTCCATGGATTATGTGTATTACTCACAAACACCCTGCTAGTTCATTCCAATGGTTCAACTCCGATGCCCAGTTCATACAATACCAGCTCCCATGTGTCGGGTAAGAGCACTTTATTGATGACATTGTCTGGCTACAGATATAAGAGTGGTGGCATGCTTCTAACCTACTGCTATAGCTATGTGTTTGAGGGAATTGCTCATCAATGCCAGTTCTGAAGTGCAGCATGGTATATTACTTCCCTCTGAGGTTAATGTGCGAAGGAGTTGAAATAGCCTCTCCTTGCCATATGAGGGTAGCAAGCTCTAGCTAGAATTTAGTTTATTTCAGACGTAATTGAATGCCCACCATGCTGTGGGCTCCCAACCCACTTTAACACTACTAGTGTAGTCACGTGACATGAATATCATGCATCTTTTGGTTGCATCTCCAATCGAGTCTGATATTGTTCAACGGAATTGTGTAAAAGGTGCAAGAATGCAGTCTTTTAGCACAGAAAGCTTTTTCTTTTCTCATGGGGCTTGAGAAAAACTGGCCATTACAAGGGTACTTGGGTTGCTTGAGCTTGAGTTCTTGAAGCCATATGGGTTGAACTACATGTGGCGCCTAAGAAGCACTGTCATGAGGATACACACCCTACTACAGAAGAACTCAGAGTTTATTTAAAATGTTTTTGCTGAAACACCTTGCATGGTTCAGATATGGATGTAACAGCTATATAATGTGGTTATGAATAATAAATGGTAAAACAGGTTGTGAGCACTATTGTTTGTCATTCTCTCAGCTTTTTCATTTTTTTTTTACATGCATTATGTTGTGTACATTACATGTATTATTCCATGTATGCAGAACTGTGCCTTTAATTGGACAAAGGGAAGAGCTTTGCTACTTTGAAGCTACTAATTACCAGATGTTGTTGCCATACATCACTTATTACAAACTTTATCACTTTTAAAGATTGCATGTTGTATAGTAAAATGTAGAAAAATTCAGACTGAGACAGTTTGTGCAAGCACACCAGAGAAAAGCCAGAAGTGTGCTCCTGTTCTGGACTTGTTAATCGGACATAAATTCAACTGGTTTCATCATTCACTACATTGGCAGACACCTACCATATTTAGTCGAGTAAGACGTGCCCTTCTTTTTTCAAAATCTTGGCAGGGTGTGGCTCCTTGCATGAGTGACCACCTGTTAAATGACCACCCGCTAAAGCAGCGGACGACGTCGCGAAATGATGTCCAGGTGTGACCAGTGGCTACATGCTACACACACATTTATTCAAGATTCAGAACCACCAATCAAATTCTACTGCACTATTCACCACTGCCATTACCGATCTCATTTACATTGTCACTGGAACTTACGATGCCCCACTGGCACACTTCCAAAGTGAGGGGGTGCCGGTCTTACCCAGGCAAGTATGGTATGTGCTTTCTTCAGTGAGCCATTTTGGAGTCAACTGAACTAACCGGATGGCTCTATTCTGTTTGCTTTAGTTAAAGGTAACGTGAGGCTTGATTATGCATGCTAAGCAGCACCACAACACAGGCAGACAGTTCCCGCTGTTGGAGACGCTCTTGGAACAGGGGCTTCTGCAGCTGCCTCATCTCCTGAGAGACCAGGAATCTCGTTCCCAAGAGCGGTGGCGGGCTTTTGATCAGCGCCTACAACAGCAGTTTGATGCCATGGAAGCACGCCTAGCCCTACGCCTAGAGAGTCTCAAAGGGGATGTTGCAAAGGCAAGCAATATGTTCTCACACAAAGTATAGAGTTTTATTTTTGTAAAGGAGAGTCGCAAAGGAACAAGGGCTTCTGCCGATGCTCATACCAAAGACCAGCCTTTGACAGCTGCACTGTTAGAGAAATGCTGTATTGTATTTTATGTTTGAAACTTTGCACCGGTTTAAGCCAGGCACATGAGAGAAATTGACTCGATGAAGGCTCATTTGCATTCCTGGCAAAGTTGAGGGAACCCCCAACATGTTATTACCCTTATGATCCAGGGTGATACTCCCACGATGCAATGAACTAACTAGAATAAATACTGTTATGTGCAAAAAAAGTAAAATGATGTATGTGCCACAAAATGACATACACGAAAATGTGCAGAAGGCCTTAAGATTTGCCTGTGATCAATAAGTTTTCCTGTCTTTCATTAATTCTTAGATGAATATGTTGAACAGTTGAATAGATCAAAAAATTTTGATCTAGGTTACTGCCCAACATGCTTATGGAAAGCTTGGGATGCCAAAATTACTCTTCAAGCTGTTCCTCATGGTGTCTTAGAGCAAGTAAATTTAAGAAGCAGCTGGCCTAATAATAAATAATGTTGATACAAAAGAGACACAAGAACTAACTTGAAATAAGAAGTGAAACTACAGTAAGAGTACCTACAATTTTGAGACCATAGCATCAACGAAGCCGCGGAGTTTGAGAGCACACGGCAGTGTACATCTAAAGAAGGTACATTAATTTAGAAACTGAAAGGTAATGTAATCTTGTGGGCACTGTTACTTAATTTTTCAGGCAGTTCCTCACATGAGCCCTGCTGTCCTTTAATTTCAATGACTGTCCAGCCATGCCAAACGTTATTGCAGCTGTAATAGATGCATGAAGACATACAAGTTTACTAACTTATATAACGAAAAAGTGTGGCACTGTTCTCAAAACTAGGGCCTTGCACTGAATGAACTTCTCCGTGAAGATGTTGAACAGCTCCAGCGTGGGCAAACTGCCTGCCATCAGCATCAGCAGAGGTGTCCCGGTGAGCAAAGCGTACGTCGTAGCCTCACCAGCATGCAGGCCACCCTTCTACAGCTACAGCAAAACATTACTGTGCTACTTAACGATGTCAGGCAAGTATGTATTCACAAAGGTATATGTGATATGTTGCAACACAAATTTGGCAGCTGTCAATAGTCACATATTGTATCTACAAGCGGCGCATAAAAAAGCTGTTTTTCATTTATTTAGCAATACTAAAACACTCCTTTCCAACAAGCTAAACAAAAAAAGGCATTGACAAGTCTCCTTGGTTTGTAGTCCCAAACTACTTGGACTGCCTAAGGTGCTGCTTTCAGCCAATGAGCATTGGCATATGAAGCTTCTCGCTCGGACAGTGCTGGGCAATCCAGGACAACAAATAAAAAAGACCCACTACATCATAAGTGAGGTTGAGAGAAAATTCAAAAGAAAACATGATAGAAGGCACGAATTATTTTAATCTAAGCTTCCTTAAAAAGGGGCTATCTGTCAGTACAATCAAGAGATTGACATTTAAAGCCTGTTGTATGTTCCTATTTCTAAAACAACTGATGCTGTCTGTTTTAATGAGCCAACAAACCACACACATGAAATTTTTATGAAGATCTTTTTATAATAGATGCAAAACTTGACACCTTGTAACTCAGCTAATGCAACATGACGTAGTTGGTTGCTTAGTGCCCCGTGGGTTCTTTACAGCTGTACAGAAAGGTAACTACTGCAGTGAGCCTAAATGGCCTCATGCACTCAGTGAATAAGAAAATGCAAGAGGAAAACCCAGTGTGACCCATGAAGCATTGAGTGACTGGGAGGCATAAAGGATGTGCCACTACCTGCATGGAAATTTCAAGAATGCTAGCAATTTTTCCATTAATTATGCATCCGATAAAGCTTTCACACTGTGCTGCTTTGGTCAGCCTCTGCTAGCTGACGGTCACCCTTCATGTAATGTCACATTTTTACACACACACACACGCACTCTTCTAAGCTCTCCCATCTCCTCTCTACCGCTACCATGTGACTGGCTTCCCACACATACATTGTTTCCCACTTGGACACTCCTAATGCTAATGCATTAATATGTAGTGCACAATTTGCTGATTTACATACCTCCTGCACATACAGGAGGCATGTAATACCTTGTACTACCGGAGACACATTGCAGTGCTAAAACAAGCAGTGTTCTGTAGATATCTTTGCTTTACCATCAGAATCAGCCACTGATGGCATTAAAAGACGCCACTTCAACATGCACTGTAACAAACAGAGCAGAGACATGGCACTTCCTCACTCAATGCCATCGCATGTTTTGTCACATGGAATGTAAAATGTACTTGCTTTCAAACATGCAAAGGAGTCATTGAATATCATTAGAAAAGTTTAGACTAAACGAGCTTTACCAAAATACAGGAACAAAGCGAGCTGCTGGCAACATCTCGATACCTTTGTTCAACCAAATCGTGTCAAATTTTTATTGCATACATTTTGTGTGGCTGTTTTCTTGTACCAGCTGGTGTAAAGGCTCCTGTAGTGATGCAAACTTCCTAATTATTGTGCACCTGCTTATCTCCTAAGAAGTGTCGTGCTACAGGAAAATGTTCCAGTACATACTGGTGTAACACACAATCACAAGATGAAGCATCTTGCAATGGTCTGTAATCCAGTAAAAGCAAAAATGTTCACGAGTGTCTGTTCAGGATAAAACTCTCTGATAACATGTATGGTGAAAAGCTTCCATTCTTGTGCTCCCAGGTACATCCACAATCACACCTTCTTGGCAGCAACGCACAAGCAACTGCTAGATGCAGTGAGCCACTTGGAACAGTCGACTAGCCACCTCCAAGTGTCCTGCACAAATCCAGTGCTAACTACAAGCGTGCAGCTACCCTTAGATTGCTGGGATGTGCTGCAAGATGGCCACAACTCGTCGGGAGTTTATCGTATCCAGCCATCTGGCTCTCCTGAAGCCATCATGGTTTATTGCAACATGGACAGTGACGGTGGAGGGTGGACGGTAAGCACTGGCAACAAAGCCTGTCCTAAAGCAATTAGATCTAGCTACTCTGCAGCAGTACGTACATCGGTGGCAACGTCATGTCCCATATATATGTACGGTAGTCAAATTACAATTTGACTAATAAAAATTGGGTTCCTATATATATACACATATACATATATATATACATATATATATATAGTGTGAAGAGGGGTTCAATGGTTCAGCTTATTGTGGAAACTTAAAATGAAGGCATATATGCCCCTGATAAAGGAAGTCCCAATTCTTAAATTTTTCGGTGAATTAAAGAGTAAATCTTCGACAACACTTCATTGTGCCTTCATTTTAAGTGCATATATATATATATATATATATATATATATATATATATATATATATATATATATATATATATATGTGCTGTCTCAGTCACTTGCGGCCCACTTCAGGTGATGAAAGAAAGAGAAAAGCAATGATAACATCCACATCGTGCAGTGAGACCGCCCATTTCCTTCCATTCAAAGCCTGTCTCGAATTACGTTATTTTTGAACATACAGCCTAGCACACTGCACCCAACAAAGGACTGTTGAAGTGGCAGAAGGCTAGGAAAGAGGGAGCAAGATGTGCCAGGCAATTTCCACGAGGGTGAGCAGTTAGGATGAGAATAGTGGTGCCCTGATGCGTGCTCTCTGGAACAGTTCTGGAATATACTGCTTAATTCACCTTACAGTTTTGTTACAGTTTTGTAATTGGCACGATGACACCAGCCATTGTGCAGAAAAAATTTTTATATCGAAATCATACAGCAGTCTGCTCTCATGCAGAGGTGGCTGATATTCAGTGCAGTGCAGCCCAACTGCAACAATGCAGGTCGTGCAACGAAGGCTCGATGGCAGCACAGATTTCCAAAGAAGTTGGACCGACTACAAGTATGGGTTTGGCAACACAGCAAGTGAATTCTGGCTAGGTAAGCTCATGCACCACTAAAAAATTAAATTTCGGGATATTACATGCCAAAAATACAGTCTGATTATGAGGCAAGCTGTAGCCGGTAAATTGAGATTCATTTCGACCACCTGGGGTTCTTTATTGTGCACCCAATTCACGGCACATAAGCGTTTTTGCATTCCGACCTGTTCGAGCCATAGCCACTGAGGTACCACTGCTGGTGTTACTTCTACGTCTTCTGCCACAGGAAACAACCAGATCCATCATTTGACATCTCAGAGGCTGTACCAAGTCAGGGTGGACCTAGAAGACTTTGACGGACAGCACGCACATGCCCTGTATGCTTACTTTGCCATAGGAAGCGAACGTGAGAAGTTTGCACTGAAGCTACTTGGTAAATACGAAGGTGGAGATGCAGGTGAGTCAAGCACTGCCTGTTATACATGCTGAATGTTCTAGGCTGTATGAGCAACAAGTGTTCAACCGCTTAAAGCCAAATCTGCACAACAATTGACAAATCAGCGCTCTGATGGCCAGACCACGTTTGGTGTAAATAATCAGCAATATAATATACTTATAGTTTCGCGACAGCAATACCCATAACTTTAAAATAAAACTAAGGAGGAGCATAAAGGCGGGATTGGTAAATTACACTTCTGAGACATAAAGAAAGATAAGTCTTAGTGTGAGCAGGGGCTTGGTAAGCTAGAAAAGATGCGAGAACAAGAGAGATGTGGCAACACCACCTTGAAGACCTTGCACCAGCTCCTCATAATGTCACAGACACTAACAGAAGTTATTGGGGATTGATTGTTTTTCAATAAGCAAGAATTACACTGTATTGTAAAGAAACCAGAGTCGATCTAGCATGTTTTTGAGAACAGCTTCTGTTGTTTAAAATTCGACCCATGTCCCAGATGGAAATTAGAAGCTTCATTAGTATGATTCAAGGCTATGACCACTCCGAAAATGTGTTCAGCATTCATTCAAACTGCCAGCCAGTGATAACGAGTTTTACAGAACAGATTTTCAATACTTTGTCTGGTTTATGTTCAACTTCAAATGAGGTTTTACGAGAGACTAGCTCGTTGCCTCATCAATATTGCTACCACATGCGTTATTGGATGTTGCATTATTTTTCCGTGGTTCCCTAAAAAAATGCATTTACGAGGTTCTGCTTTAGTCAATTATAATGTTAACTTATGTCATGTGACATGAAGGGGACGGCCTCAGCACGCATGCTGCAATGGCATTCTCCACATGGGATGTCGACAATGACCAGTGGGGTGACGGAAGCTGCGCCAGAGAACACCAGGGAGCGTGGTGGTACAACCAGTGCGGCAGCAGCAGCCTTAACGGGGACTACCTTCAGGTAACATGCCTCAGATAATTCAAGTTCAATTATAATTTAAATTCTGGCTCATCCTTCAGTACAGAGCACGCAACTGTCTGCAAGAAGTTGCTGAAGACTGCAAACTATAAGTCATAAATTGTGCCTTTTACACATTACTGCAAAAGCAGTATATGAAACAAAAGCTGATATCATGAAGCGCATAGTGTTTCAATTACAAGTCAAGTTCTGCTCAACTGCAGTCTAGTCGCCGAGCAATCAGTTGGTATCATCTTCAAACCGATGGAGTGCTTAGTTTAATTTAAAAAGATGTGAACGGGGTGTTAGAAAATCCTCGCCGTGAACAAGTGCTGCTACCTGTGTATAGTGCAGTGTGTGACAATTTCTAAATGAAATTTTGACTTTGTACATTTCGTGGTTAGCCATTATATCAGTGTGGTAAAAAGAGATGACCATTAAGGCATGCAAGCACACTCGTCTATGCCAAATGGGACGGAGCATGTAAAATGCTGCTTAGCAAGGCACCTTGGAAACAGCAGACCTTCAGTGCAGCTTCTTGGTACAAGTCTCGACATGAAGGCGAGGATTGTGGCCAACAAATTTAATCAGACACCTAAAGATGGGCAAACCAACATAATGTATGAAAACGATGTCGTGCTTCAACACAGATCGCAGGATGGAAGTTCAGAGGTGCACTCACAAACATCTTTGTGCAAGTGTCGAGGTCACACAGTCTTACTACCTTAATATTACAAATGATTAGGCGATCGCATGTTCTGTACATCATAGAATTTACTTGTCAACCTATTCACTGTTGATTCAACAGTGCTCAATACACTAACTGTACTTATGAACAAAAAAATTTGCATTCCACTCCTTTTGTTTTTATTATGTGAAACATAACAGATCACACTTCCAAAAAGAGTAAGGGTTTTCTAAATCTCATATTGCAGGGGCCTGGCCAGCTGCAACTGCAAGGACCTTACTGGCTGCCTTGGCCTTCGGTACTACGAAGCTCGTCAATCATGCTGCGGCCTGCACACAGACAACTCAATGGACCAGAGCAGAGTTACAAGGCTGCTACAGTGCAAGAAGATTGAGTTATTTTCAATGAAAGTCTTAGATGAGAGGACAGAGGCTGATAATTTTGGAAGTTTGCTACCTTCATCAATGCACCATCAAAGGCACCATTTGCATATCATCCAATTTTTTGCAGCAACTGAATGGAAAGAGATGTAAAAAAGCCCATCTCAAAGTGTAGCCCGAATTTTATTCAAATGTGCTTTACACTTAATGGGACACTAAAGAGAAAAATTATGTGAGCTGTATTAGTAAAGTACCCTTCTACAAAAACAAAAATGCCACTCTTGCCATGAAAAAAAATCTTGGAAAGCCAGAAAATACATGAAAACGAATGATAGATGGTGACGCCACCTGAAAGTTCCTGCACCAGCTCACCGTCAAATTATGAATTTTTATGATGTCTGCTCGGGTCTACTTAATTTTTTTAGCGGTAAAGATGAATGACATTTTATAATAAAGGAGCCAACGATTGCACTTAATAAGTTTCAACAACGGTTACTAAGCTACAATGGCCCAAATAAAAAAAAATACTTCGAAATGAGTGACATCACGCTGATGTACTAGTGCTGGGTTATTGGCAAGAAATAAATTTTTGTTTTAAATTTTAACTGTGACCTTCCATTTTCTTTTCTGATAATCAACCTATAATTGTGAAATTAACAAAAATGGCATTTTAAAAGAATGCTTTATCAGTTTATAAACTGACATTGTGTTTCTATTTAGTGTCCCTTTAGAAAAAATCAGCACTAGTTCAGTGGTTCTGAACACGTTTACTATCAGCACATTTGACTGGTCATTTCAGAGTGCTACAAAGGTCATGTAAGACAGCGAATAAGTTTCACTACAACTGTAAAGAAGCTTGAAAGGCGATCATAGAGCCATATTGCTGCTATCACACCCACTTAACCATGTTTACATGGCTACAAGGCTGTTTACAGATCATTTACTCATAAATGATCTGTTGAATATGCCATATGACCTGTTGTGCCATACTGCAGCACGATCTCAGAGCATACTGCCATTCTGCTTATTTACTAGTGCCATTATTATTAAATTAATGGCACTGTCTCTTCAAAACCTTATATATGCACACAATGACGTCATCTGCTATACTATTGTTTGCTGTGTAATCCGAAATGCATGCGCAGGCAGCAACTGCTCGCAGCATGGTGCACAAAAACCCTGCGGATTGCCAAGCACGAATGTTGCACGATAGCTCAGTGACTAGGCCATCTAGCACCCAACTGCACATTGCCGCAGGGGTACAAGACATAGGTGTTCTGTGGTACAAGCCCCGGTGGTACGCGAGGGCAAAGCCGAGGACAAGGACATGGCTTGATGCCGACACAATATCAGTATGATTGAAAGGATCAACAGGCACAACAAACCAAGTTCTGAGCTTTGAACTACTGTCATAGTTCATAAAGCCTCCTAAAGCTGGACGTAAGCAGTTTAACACTATTAGGCTGACAGCATGTTCCACCTGACCAAATTTTCTGAACACCTTTCACTTGTTTTTCTTCCTTTTACGTTCTTGCACCTGGGGCTATAATCTCAAAATCAAGCACGCTGGCGGTGTCACTTTCGATGTACTACCATCAGCAAACATTGAAACACAATGGACATATGGTCGTTTCAAAGCGCTACAAGAAAGTTAACTCCATACTGCAAGATGAGTGAAAAGCACACAATGCATGCAGTGCTGCCATAGAATTCCGACTCGATATGTTCCAAAGCAAAACATGGGCTACGAGACTAGCCAGCTGAGGGCTATGGATTTATTATAAACACTTTGGGTTATTTGAAGTACACCTAAGGCACAGCCGATGAACATATTTTGCATACCCCCTCAGCATGCAGCTGAGAATTGAAACGACAATGCCATGCCGAGTAGCAGAATGCTACACCAGCTATGAAAGGTCTTCAGCACCATGGAAGAAGTCAGCATTGCAAGATGGAGCTGAAGCCGGGATGCAGTGTTGCACTGGTTATTACCTTCAGTTGTTGTAGTAAGCAGGTTAAATTATGCTTCCCACGTTCCAATTTAGTTTCTTGCATTACAAAAATGTCTACTGCACTACAGCCACTTTGTTGGAAGGCCAACAGTGCGATGAAAAATAAGTGCCTTCATCTAATCTGCTATCTGCAGCATTGCAGTAAAAACAGGATTGGGATAATGCAGCTATTCTATTTTGCCTGTTTAGCTTTGTCAGTGATTCGAACAGCACTACGCCCACCAGATTTGGCCGCCATGAACTGATGATAAAGTAGCAGAATTTAAAGAATCGCTACATTATACCAGCCCACTAGTTCTCCAATGTGGTGACACTTGCTACAAGCAAACAAACTATACTCCAAGAAGCTACTGCAGCTCAACAGTGCCCATAATGCACAACCAGTTCACACCACTTAACCTTTTTTTTTCTTATGGACAACAGACACACACACGATGGGTTGAGTAGCAAAAACTTTATCACATCTGATTATCTCAAAGTGTATTGAAAAGCCAGGCTGCCTACACCAAAATGGCATCTGGCTCCCTTGTCATTTTTTTTTTTTCAATTCAAAGACTGCTCTTTCAGTTTCTCTTTTATCATTCTTCGGGGCAGGATAAGGCTGTACAAGAAGGATGCTGATGTGTAAAAAAGCAGCGGCAAGTCCACAAAGGTGGTCTTCAGCACACATCCACCTTCGGGCTGCCACCACCATGCCTGGTTCTGGGAGAACCCTTCGATATTTTAGATTTCTTTCAGGTCTTCTGGCAGATCACATTTTGGATGCTTGTTCTGGAAGTGCTGCTTGTAGGTTTTCGGATCCGGCATCTGAGTCTAATGAACAAGGTCAAATGAATATGCGTGTTAAGGCACAGTCAACATTTGAACAGGTGAAACACTGGAACCACAGGTGAGTACGACTGCCAAGTTGGACTGGTTTACTGATCGATTCTCAGCTGGCCTTTAATTGTTCTAACTGGTTACATTTGAAAATGGGGGCAATCCTGTCACGACCATTAGGTTCCAGTGAAACTCAAGCAACCTCACACACTCAAGACACAATGGCCATTACAATGAAAAAAGTGAACATAATTCGCGCAACCAAACGCCGATGAACTGACGTCGCAGTTTATGAATTAATCTGAACAAAAGCAAAGTGCCCGTCAACACAGTTTTGCAAGGCCGTTCATTAGTGATCCGAAGGCTACGGGGAGCAATACACGTTAAAGCTCTCGGACCGCCATCACGAGATCAGAAATCAACTAGCGTCGAAACATTGTCAAACCCGCACAAGGCAGCAACAGTATCGTCGCCATGCGTCAACCAGCGCACACCTTCGCTTTCTGTAGGTACGAGCAGTTAAGGGTCCGCTGTTGGCACGATTGTCTCAATTACTTACTGGCCACTTTAACTCGAACTCTCCTCACACAGCAAACGGGTGCGCTACGAGGTCAAAGAAGCGCCGCTCGCACATCCGAAAGGAGCGTCGCGGAAGTGGTCACTACTGCCGCGCAACAGGCCGGCGTCGCTCGGTGGCTCATCTCGCCGTGACCCGCTAACCCACATGACTCAAAACGAAAAGCCAACGACCTTTTTCTTTGTTACGTACCTTGCACACAGTGCATGTGTGGTTAAGGGCCTTGGCAGCAGCCGCCTTCTGGTCATGATTTTGCTGTTTCTTCAGCTGCTCCTGCTTCTTCTGTGCCTTTTGCTGCGACTGAATTTTCTGCTGTCCGCGTGCCATACTCGCAATACCTGCGTCACCCAAGACAATGGGAGAACACCAATTCGCGTCAGAGACAGCGTGGCAGGATGAGCGAGCGGGCAAGTTGCACAAGCACGTTACGGATCGGGAAGACCCGACTTGTATGGCGTTGCCGACTTCATCAAAAGTGCCGAACAACTCACGGCATGCTGCGCAGCCGTTTATTTTCCGACGGCACCATCAACGGCACCACAAAGAACGCCAGCAAGGCACTGAAGAGGCCTAACGCTTACCTTTACGTCACCGACGGCAAAGGAAAAAGGAGTTGACGAAGCCTGCGCGGTACTTTTTCTTCGGCGCCGCTGCCTTCTCGATGCGTACTATTTTTTGCCCACTGCTGAGTTGCTGACCGCTGCCGCAGCGCGCGTCCAGATCGCTTCGCGCGAGAACATGCGAGACTTGTCTCTAGTGGGGGCTTCTTCTTGTGACATAGCCACATAGCCAGCAGCGAAGCCGAAACAGGCACGCAGCGTCGTCATAGTAGTCATAGCAACCGAAAGAGTCCTTTATTTTAAGTTTTGGTCGCACGGCAAAATATTTTTGTTACCAGGAAAATCCTGCTGAAGAGTATGTGTCACTCACCACCTCAAGTTTCGTGGGCCACCTTGGTGCAGCTGGTGCGTTAAAAAAGCGAGGAGCAGAACCGATAATCGAGACAGAGTTCGTCTTCGTGCGAAATCCTCCTCCATGGACGTGGGTAATTGGGACAACAGCGTTGTCAGTTGAGCGAAAACAGGTAATCAAATGCGCAAGGGATGAAAATGAATTGATTATGGGAATGGTCTGCCAGCTTTCAATGGCAGCCAACATTTAATTCACAGCGACGGGTGATCCAGCGCGAAGTTGTCAAGGCATCACCTGCTGGGCTGCGACTGTAGCCACATACGACTAGAAGGCCCAAATTTTGTATTTTTGAATCTGAACTAAGGTTAGTCTAGCTGTTGGATGACTACTAATTGAGATGAACGGGAAATGTGCAGCACATCTGCCTGAGGAGCCCCGCTTGCTGAATTGCTTATCACTTCTATAGAGGAGGTTTGTGGAATAGAAGTGAAACAATGTAAATGGAGAGAGTGCAGAAGTAAACAACTCAAGCCTGCACATTCGTAATGAACATCACATTCTTGGTGCTTGTAGAACTATTGCATAACAAACTTTTAGTAGTTTACCCCAATCATTTCAATGTAGGTGTTCACACATACAAAGGTTCTGGCACAATGCTCGAGTATCCTTTCAGACTCCTGGACCATTCAACCAAACCTTTAGTCAAACCAAAAGGTAGAAATCAATATGACACAGAATATGACATACGTGACTACCAGCACAAATTTATTCTCAGAGTGCATCACAATAAAAACAGAGCATCAGTGCACTTTTACATCAATGACACATGTCCACGCTGCCTATCACTGATGTCCAATGACTATTTGCCACGTCTAGAAACCACAAGGCTCTTGTCAGCACAAGGATTGGCTCAACACGGCCGTATGGTCCACACCACAGCTGACCTTCAGAATATCCGCTGTGAGGCTAACCTGTGAAAGAAAAATACATGCTTTACTACGCAATCACCGAGACCGAAATTATTAGTGAAAAAAAGGCAATTAGAGCAACCATTAACATACCTTATACTTCTAGCACAGTAAAATGCTTGCTAGAACTTTTGAATATATATATATATATATATATATATATATATATATATATAAATTAATAACTATCCAACAGGTAATATAATATAGGTGCAGCGTATGATCCACAACAAACCTAACCTTAGCCTTTGATTTCACTGCTTGATGGTGTTTATTATCTCCAATATTTCTTGTAGGACACAGTTTTGACCAGCTCAGACCAGCTATGGACTTCAGACTTTCGAACACATTACAATATTGTCTTACAACAAAAATAGCGAAATTGAAAAATTAGCACATGAATTCTAGAGTAAAACATTGTACATGAAAAGTTACTGAACTGCCTATTTCTGCTATAATGTAACATTATGACTTATTCTGTTCTTGTAGTGCTTATTCTGTGTTGTTGAAATGTTACCGTAAAAAAAAAAAAAAAACAGTACATTATTACTTGGGATTATTTATGTGTCATACAAAATGATTAACATTGTGTTTATTGCAACTTTGTAAAGCATCTTCATTCCAATGTGCCAAATGCAGTGCTTGTTGCCAGGAGGGTGGGCCTTGTCAGGTAATTAGTTTTTAGCCACCCCCCAGAAGTGGCATTGTATGCTGTATGATGTTGTATGTAAATATGAAATTCAATAAAAACAAAATGAGCTCAACTCAATCACTGGTGCTGGGATTCACTCTTCCGTTAAAGCTAGAAATGTGCTCATTTTCGGTGCTTTTATGCTTCAACATTTTATTTCAAGACATAGTAGTCACAATGTATACTGCAATGCAGAAAATTATAGCCTAACCACTGGTGTTTTGAATGGATAGTAATAATAGCTCAGACAATTTTTTAGAATTCTTAAGTGAAACTTCAAAGAAGCACCTCAAGGAGCACAAATAAAAGCAATAATTTGCTATTTTTTAGTAAAGCACTGAGATTAAAAGCAAATCTGAAATGTGCAAAGTATGCACCTGGTTCCTAGTTCTCAACTTTCGTAAGTCAGATTGTGCAAAATTTTTTCAATGAAGATTTGTTGGTGTCAATACTAGCCACAGTGATGCACATGCTATGCAGGAAAGCAGTAGCTTTGCAAATGTGAAAATGAGTAAGTTCCTATGGTACAGCAAGCATTTGTTTTTACTCATTGCAGCAGGCCCCTAGTTTGTTTTTTTTACTGCATTTTCTAGGCTCGCGAAGCAATGGTTGTCAGTTCAGGGAGCATGCAGGAGCCTCCCCATACTTGATTATTGTGTTAAGGTCAGCTTTTCTGTGCGAGCAAGGTGGTCTAGTGTCCATTCAACTCATGCTGGAGCCTCCACATACTTTGTTGAGTTCCTGTACTGTCCTGTACAGTAATGTGGAGTGTTGCACAGGCGGTGTTCAAAGTGTGAGATTAGATGGCTAGTAAAGCTTTGGTCGAAGATGGTCCAAAATTGACTGTGTGCCCTTGTACGAGTGAAAACTCCACACGATGAGAATGATTACTCGTAATAATTTGTACACATACTGTGTACAAGCAACCCACGGTGGGGAAAATAAAGTTGCACTTATTAGTTAAACACTATTAAAATAACACACACTCATGAGCATCTACCGTTGTTTGAGGCATCGTTAAAACAGCCTATAGGCCAGATTGGAAAATTGACAACCTGAGAGAAGATTCTGAGTCTTCACTGCTGCTGTCAGTTAAAAATTATGTTGCCTAGTCAACCAATGCACAAATTTTGCATCTTCTTATTGAAGAATGGCTAGGAAGTGACAGTCTAGTTTTGCTAGGCTAGTCTAGTCTAGAAGGAAGAAGGGCTAGTCTAGTTTTGACGATACCTCCAGTTAAAGTTTTATTTTTCCAGATTCCCTAAAATTGTAAAATCTAACAAATATTTAAGTTAAAGTTCAGTCGTCATTACAGACGATGCATGATGTTGCTGGCAGAAGAATTCCAAGAGAAATGTTTAACAACGCTAAAGAAAAACTGCAGATCAAATTGATCAATTTCTGTAGGCACGGTAACAAAAGAGTTAAACAAGGTAGCATAGGCAGCCATCAACGCATGTCTGCTGCGCCTAAAATAACCCATATGACACTTGCTTTGGAAGCACTGATACCACATATCTCATAAACTAGTTATCATGATATTGCCACCTTGCAGGACTAATTTTCCACTACACAACACTGTCACATGAAATGCTGTCCAGCTTTAACGTTGATTGACACAACGAATTGGAAGCTATTGCTACACTTTTATTGGCACCAACTTGCACTGTCACATTTGGCTGCATATAGAGAGTAATAGATTAGTCAACCAATTTAATCGAAATGTGAGCATACAAAAAAAGCTGAACTTCCTCACAACCAACATTTAGATCTTGAAACTGAGAGGTACACTGTGTAAACGCCTCGGCACACCTGAATTCCTGGTTGCAGATCCAGCACATCATAAATTTGACTTCTCTCTCTCTCTTTCATGATGCCAATGTGATCAGAACTTCTGTGGCCACGTGGACATTTTGCGTCTATTACTGCTTTACTCTAGTGATGTCTGGGCAAGAGCAACATCACTCTCAAGTTTTCCATGGTCTTACTTGCAGGAGACCACGCGGCTGAGAAAACGCAAATGCTTTGTGCTAATACTTGTGCAGAAGCGTCGCTCTCCTTCAAAAAAAGAACTTTGAAATGATCATACTACAATGGCATAAAAAATGATGGCAGCTCTAGCAGATAAAATACAACAGCACCACGTGAAGAGAGAGAGAAATAACATTATTCAGGTAAAATAGGGTGGGTCCTTAGTCCAGGACTCCAGTGGCCACCGCCACGCACCGTGCCTGGTTGAGGAGGCTCAATTGATTCTCCAGGTCAGTCCGTGCGAGGATGGCTGCCCATGGTACACCCGCCAAAGAAAAGGTGCCCCCTTTTTTTACGTAGCTTTATTACAATTAACTACATTTGACAACTGGAATTTTAGAACTTAAAATGCAAAACGTCTATTTCCTTTCTGTTTTGTGTGGCATAAGTAAACACTACTCTTTATCTGCCTAGTATATATGTTAGTTCACTGCTTCAATAAACTAACTTAGGCATCCTATGAGAAATGCAACATAGTAAAAATCAAAGTTACCCGACGCGGTAGCCCAGTGGCTATGGTGCTGCGCAGCTGAGCTCGAGGTCGCGAGTTCAATCGCAGCTGCAGCAACCACATTTCGCTGAGGCCATAATGAAGAAACGCTAGCACACTTAGATTTAGGTACACGTTAACGAAGCACAGGTGGTCAAAATTAATGTGGGAGTCCCCCACTATAGCGTGCCTTTATAATCAGATTGTAGTATTGGCACATGAAACCCCAGAACTTAATTTAATATTTAAAGAAATATATACATTGTGATTATTCTGTGAACACTGGTTCAACAGTACTTAAAAAAGGTGATCATAATTTTTTTTTTTTTTTTAATGCTGGAATTGCAACTTAAGAGGATCAGAACCGATAAGCACTTCATGTCCTGGTACAAAATGCTCATTCAGCAGTTACTGCAATGAAAAGGCAGCCACAGACACTACAGAAATTACTTGAGAAGAGGAACTGAGGTTACTCCATTCTTTATCAAGGAGCTTGAGCACTTACCCTGAATGGAAAATGTTGATCCATTGTGTGACCCAGGCCGAGGCAGCCATTTCTATTCTTTCCCCAGGTGTACAGTTCTCCCTTGTCTGCAAAAAAGAATTAGTGTAACGACCCAAACCACTATTTCTCTCGGCAATGCTGAAATGAGTAGTGTATCTGAAGCTGGATTAGCAGGCCAAGGCTACGTAGAGAATTGAGGCTAAAAACTTATGTGGCAGCTTCATAAGAGAAGTGCATGATCAGCATGCTATTCCCTTGTTCCTATTTCTCCTACAAGTTAGCAGAGCAGGCAAGCTCTGCTTGATTAGCTAATACAGCTGATCCCGGATATATCGAATCTGAAGGGGATCACAAAAAAGTTTGATATATAGGTATTTCAATATATAAAAATGTCACAGTTTCGCCCTAAGGGCGAAGCAATGAATGCGATAGCAACACAGCAATGTCATACGAAGTAAGGTGAGCGGCTTTGGTAGCAATATGAATTGTAGTAAACATGAGCTGATTAAGTAAGCAGGTGTGCTGCGGCGTAAGTAGACCGACATGAAGAGAGACTTGATGACCACGAGGAGGCGCGTGTGAAACGGTGGTGTTGATGAGAAGCGCTTCCCGTGGGCAGCGCGTGCGAAGGGACACACCTGTAGCGCTGCACTGCCGACCCGGGCAGCATTGCATGTGTAGCGTGCGTTGGAAAATGTGGCCCGACTATTACTAACTGATTGAACAAGCGTGGTGTGAGCGCGCACAAACAAACATGAATAGATCACACTGAATGACTGCAGACAACGACTGTCAAAACGCTGGCAGCAAGCGCATATATACGCCGCAGCAGCGGGCGAAGGTACGTGCGGTCTATCGCTTCAACGGAAACTGAGCGGCGAATGCACGGCGCATAAAGGTCAGAGCCGTGTGGAGATAAGAGACGGTGCGGACGAGCGACGAGCGCGGTTGTTGGCAGCGTAGAAGTGCGCCCCCCTCCCCTTCCCCCCCGCGCTCCTGGCTTCCCGCTTCCTTGCTTGCGCGTGGGTGATTGAGTGCGTTCGCTCTCCGTGATAGCGCGCGTCCCCGCACGCTTCCGCTCGGGCATACGGCGCGCGGCGAAGATTTTATCTATAGGGAACCTCACGGCGACGGCAGAAATCTGGTAGAAGTGTCCATATAATTGCTATCGCAATAAAATAAAAATGTTGCACAAAATTTTTTAAAGGGATTTTACTGCTGTTCGTTATACACAATAATACGTTATACGTGGGTTCGACCGTATAGACATCACATCTACCAACAAATGTCAAACGGAAGGCTACGGCACAGCTTGTGTGCACAGAAAGTGAGGCAAGGATGGATACATTCAACTTTGAAAATGCAACTTATTGCCCTTCACTGCATAGTCACGTAACTAAGCCAAGCAAAAGGATGTACAGACAGACAAGTTGGAGGGGATTCGAAGCTGGGTTATAGTAGCACAACAACACGAGGACCAAGAAGTAGTCAACTGACAGGACATGCACTGTTCCCACAACTTAATTTTTGATTATTAATGCAAAAGGATAATATATGGTTCATGAGGCCGAAAATCTGGCGTTGTCGGTGTGACCACGATAGTCCAAAAAGTCAAGTGAGCCAATCGACGCAGTTGATGATGTCAATTAAGACAAAGCTAATTAAGGCAGGTTTAATTAGGATAGAGTTCATTATGGCACTCGAACCCACAGCCATTGGTGGGAGTCAAACTCACGACCTTTGGTGTTAATTAAGGCACAGTTAATTAAGGCACTTGAACCCACGACCTTTGGTGGGAGTTGAACCAACGAGCTTTGGTGTTAATTAAGGTGAAGTTAATTCAGGTAGAGTTAGTTAAGGCACAGGTTTAAATAAGAGAGAGTTCATTATGGCACTCGAACCCACGACCATTAGTGGGAGTTGAACCCATGCATGACCTTTGGTGCTGTTTAAGGTGAAGTTATTAAGGCATAGTTAATTAGGGCACTCGAACCCACAACCTTTGTTTTTAATAAAGGTAGAGCTAATTATGGCACTCAAATCCATGACCTTTGTTGGGAGTCGAACTCATGACCTTGCATTGTGTGCACCGTGTGACGAACACCGTTGGCTGTTGCAACTACACAATGCATCAAAACTTTTCGGTCATGTAGTTACTCAACGAATGAAAGAGCATAGGCATCGCCCGGTGGTTGCAATGCTTTCGCATTCATCCTCATAGGAATAACTAAGTGCCCCTTCAAATTTTAACCGAGCCCTTAAGTGCAACGGAATCTGGCAAAATCATAACAGAGAGGTTTAGCTTGTCCATAAACATATAGCCATTTGTGGAATACCAGGTTACTGGAGAGATGCATGGCAGGGGCAGTGCTGGCAGTGACATCTTGTGACACAGGATTTAACCAGAGAGCACAAAAAGCTATATTAATGCAGTGACTTACCACATTCTGCATAACTGCTGGTGTGAAGCATCGGTAGTGACGTAATCATTAACATGCAATCCTTTTATGATTTTCCTTTGACAAGAACAATGACGTGATATAAAAACCTTTCTAACGCATTGTAGTTCGACAATGCGCCACAAGATGTCGCTAGCAACTTTGCTACTGCCGTCCACGGCTCCGGTAACCCGATAATCCGTAAAACGTAAGAAGATTATGGACAGGCCAAAACTATCTAATGATCAAACCAAGTGACAATGAAGGGAAGTGATAGAAGCCTTTCACGTTAAAGGAACACTAAAGAGAAAAACAATTCGAGCTTTATTATAAGGTTACCGATCTACAATACCAATAATGCCCCTCCTAGCGTGAGATGAGGCTTGCTAGGCCAAAAAAGCCAAAAAAATGATTAACAGATGGTGATGCCGTCTCGAAGTTATTGCACCAGCTAGCCATGACGTTAGGAATTTTAAAGGCGTCTGCTTGGGCCTAGGTAATGTTTTTATGCGTTACCATTAGGAGTGTCAAAGTGTAAAAAAGTGTATATGTGTGAAGCTGCTCACGTGGTAGAGGTAGAGAGGAGATGGGAGAGCTTGTGTATATGTGTGTATGTATATATGTATATATATATATATACACACAGTGCAACTGACAGTGGTCTGCACCAGAACACCGTCAGTTGCACATCGCTCCTCGAAGAGGCAGAACGTGTCTCGAGTGAGCTCCTGAACAACACTTTGGAATGTGGTAAACATGGTTTAAATTATGGATCCGGGACCTCAAAGTGGTGCGACGTAATGCCTAATGCATTTCTCACGCATTTACCGCTAAATCGCCATTGAATTTTTATCAGTAAGGACAGACCACATTGTATTTTAAATGACCTGAAGATTGAACTTAGCAAGTAGCAAGAACTCTTGCTGAGCCACAGTGGCTGAAGCACGGAACAATACTTTGAAATCCATGACATCGCACTGATGAACCGGCACTGGGATTTCGGCGCGAAATTTAAAAAATGAAGGTTAATGCCACGGTCACTTTTTTATGGCACATGATCATGCATTCATAATTGTCTCTTGGTTTTGACAATTTATTTGACATTTCCAGTTTCCTTTGTACTTAAGTGTTTGGTTATCAGTAAAAGATTCAGTTGTGAAAACAGCATGTGCTCTGTCGATTCACTACTTCAATGCGCTTGTGTTGTCACGCTTCAAGAAGTAGCTGAGCTAAGCCGAGCATTCAAGAGAGAGAGAGAGAAAAAAAATAGCAGCAGAAACCATCTCACGATGACTTTCGACGGTATGCGTTTAGCATTGAATAAATAAAGTGACACAATGTGTTCCCACCATTAAAACGAGTTATGTATGAGGCCCGTACTGCAGTGAGGCTCCTCTTTCGCACTTCCCTAAGAACACTCGGCGTCATGTAGAGGAGCCGCTGCGAAGCCTGCGCGTGACCTCCGAAATGCATAGAGTGCCAGCGCATGCAAACACTTTGAAACGCATTGCGCGGCAACCGGGCTCTTCTCTCACGCTTCTTTCTGAACACGGTGTGCCATCTAGTGGCACTGCCGAGAAGTCCACACGTGGCCTCCGAGACCAGAAGCGTAGCGCGCCGGTGCTCGCCACACACTCGCCACACACTTACCTTGCTTGCCACACACTCAGTGTCACATACTCAGTGGACCAAGTTGGTGAGAAGTTAATTCAAAAGCAGCCCATACCCGGCGCATTCATGGCACAGCTCGCGAAAGTGTTGGCGCTTTGAAAGGCATTCCTTGAAAAGCGGCACATACCCAGTGCATTTGTGGCGCAGCCTGCTAAAGCATCGAGTTGCTGTCCTGGAGGAACCCTTGTGATGTGGACTCGATTTCGTTCAGCATTGGCTAAACTTAAAGGATCTTTTTCGTCATTGTAGAGTGCCACATTCCCAGTGGTACACACCTAGTTACCCGAGTTGGTGTCAAAGAGGTTCAATGACGACCGGCACAGACCGAGTGGCACATACCCGGTGCTCCAAATCGGCACCAAAGAGTTTCTCCGAACAGCGGTGTCTACCCAGTCCCGCATTTACAGTGACCCATGTCGGCGTGAAAGAGGTTCGTTGAAGAGTGGCACGTATGTACACGTTGCCACATCCCCAGTGCCGCAAGTTGGTCCGATGGTTGGTTTAGGTGCCCGTTCTCTCAGCACAGCAGACCGATGCGCTACCCATTTGACAGCGGACTACCCAGTGACCCGGGTAGGCAGAAAAACGGTTAGATAGAAACGTAGATACAAACATAGCCCCCGGAATGTGTGAAGTACACGAAGAATGCTAATGCATTAATAAACTGGTATGTAAGCCGAATCGTTGTAACAGAAGCTATGTCACCAGGGTCATTGCATTTCCAAATCAACAATAGCAAAAAACAAAAAGCTACGCGATAACTCACTGTTTAAGGCTGCAAAATGGTTGAGACCGCAGAACAGGTCAACAACATGGGTGTCGGGGGTAAAACGATTTGCCCCAAATAGTGGCCTTGGCAGCAGAGTTGGAACGGCCTTGAAAGACACTTCGGGCCCCAGACCAAGGAGGCCATATCCCCAAACGTAGACATCACCACCCTCTGCAAGGCAAGCAGTTATCAGCACCTTCTAACACTAAACCAGGTGCTCTTGCAAGACTACTGAACATTTTTAAAGTCGGCTGTGGCAGATAGCACAGTTCTAGTACTTTAGCTGTATTACTTAAAGAGGCGGACATTACTTGGACAAGAAATCAAAATGCAGTGTTAGCTAATTAACAGGATTCATCGAATTAAGTTTCTAACCGATTACTTTACAGCACACACCGCAGTGTACGAATTGTAGCTGGTAAAATTGCAAGGCGTGTCCGCTTGGAACAAATTTTAAGGATGACACCATATGCCCCATCAAATTTGAGGTCAAAATGCACTTTTGATCTGCTTACATTTTTTAAAAACAAAACGGAATTTTACACATTGAAGCACAAAAATAACTGGAACACCAATATATTTTGTTGCACACTTCGAGAATGAATATTCTCAAAATTGGTGTCATCCTCAAAATTTGTTCTAAGTGGATACACCCTGTGAACTCACTCGTTACAATTCGTAAATTGCAGTATGTGCCGTAAGGTAACCAGTTAAGAATTGAATCAGTGAAATTCTGTTAAACAACTAATACATCAATTTTTATTTCCCATTTAACAACAGAGTAGGGTGAGAAAAAAACCATAAGAAGTTGGCTTGAAAAGTGTTCAACCCCCTAGCTTGATTATACGTTTAAATTTCTTGCGCAAGTAATGTCCGCCTCTTCGAGTAATCTAGTTCAAGGAATGCAATTGTGCTATCTGCCACAGGCAATAAAAAAATTGTTAATTTGGCAGCCTTTGCAAGAACACCCGGTGTAATTGTCACATGTTCAGCGTGTGTGACCATGAAAACATGCACAGAGGATGAGAAAGAAACAGTATGCATGATCAACTGCTACTTTGCTTGAGTACTTTGTTCAGTAGAAAGAGCAATCGATTAGGCCTGCCCTTGTGCCCTGCCAAAAACTTCCACCAAAAAGAAAATGAGTTTCTAAGCTGAAGCTTCTCCAACAACATTATGACCTGTGCTCGTTAGTTTGTATGAATGATGAGTAAACAACAGAGCAATAAGGACAATGTTAAAGAGGTTAACAGCAGATGCTGGCAGTCATTATCAAATGATCCTAATTAAACAGTGAGACAAATTATATATATATACACAAACAATATTAAAGCTATGTTTAACTATGCCTTGTCTATATACAAAGCTATTGATTAGCTGCTCTTTAGTGCACTTTCAGTTAATCATGGCTTCTTCAACATCGTCATTTTATGTTTAGACAAAGCGCTTCATTCCTTAGAGAAAATTCAACTAACCCTTTAAGAGTGTGGTATCATGAAAGCATCAGCATCAGCCGTATTTCGGTCTCAGTGCATCTGCTCGCACTAACGTATTTACTCGCATAATGGTCAGACTTTTTTCGCAGTAAATTGATTCAAAGTTGGGGGATGCGATAATTACGAGGGGAAAGTTTTCCGGGGGAAGGTTCTGGGTGCTAAAGAGAAAAATCGAAAATGAAGTGGCTGTAAATTGCGGCCCTTGCACCAGCCACGGCAAGCTCAAACAAAATATTACTACCCAGCAAACTTTACCTTTGTAGTAAGAGCACAGGGTCTAAACTAGCAGTCATTACAAAGACCGTTTATTTGGAGACAGTAGCTAAACCTGGAGTCACTAAATGAATAAGTAACGCGATTCTGGGCCGACCTATTTAGAGTCAGTGTCAGCTACGACATCACTTATAGCTTCCTCATCGCTAGCCGCATCACCATCGTCGACATTGACGTCGGCCTTCAACTTGAAACAAGCCATGTAGCTTTAATATCGCCTTATGAAGCCAAACAATGCTTGCGTTAGCTGTCCACATGCAACTCTAGCTTCACAACATCACGGAAACCTTGCCACTTTCGGTTTGAATTGGATTTGATTGCATTGCGGTTGGCATACTGACAGTGTGCTCGGCTGCCATGTGCTATCGTTATCACCGGCCAGAACAAGCAGATGACAGTCGCTGCAGCAATTTTCGATGGTGCGATGATTACTCAAGGAAAGAAACTAATATAACTACTCTAACATAATGACAACAATTTAACTTAATGAGAAAAAGAAGATAAAACTAAGAACTGCCATTTGAAAGGAACACAAGATCTGCCCACACAAACAAGGCAAGAGAGAAGGAAACTAAGTACAACATGGCAACAAGAAACAGATGAAATCTACATTTACCTAATGCACAAAATGGAGATTCATTTGCCTGGCGCATAGCAAGGACATTTGACCACCTTTTGTATCAGGCTTCCTAAGCAGCAGGAGGCCATATGAAAAGTGGTTTCAAGGCCGTTGTTAAGTGAATTTGTTAGATGTTGCATATTGTCATGAAATGAATTGGTAATCATTTTAGTGTAGGTACTATTAAGGTTGGCAGCAATCAACCGAACATGAGGTGAGGGAGCCTTGCACACACAAGCTTCACCTTGCATTCTACAGCGTGTACATTTCTGAGCAACTCAGTTACAACACATTCTTGCGGACATACAACTCATTACAGTACGTCATTGATGCATTCATGGCTAGATCGATCTGCCAAACTAGACATTCATAGCAGAGAACAATGAAAATATCTCGTTTGGATTTTCCAACTGATTATCTCTCCTTACATCTGGTGTTGATGTGCTTGCCTGTAGTCTACAGTTGTATGACATTCCTTGCTTGGCACACACACAGAAATGCTATGAGGACACATGCAAGCAGAAAGGATTAAATTAACTGAAACAAATGCTGTTAATTGGCGCACACAACCAAGGTCTAGGCACACACCATATACATATAAGTTACGTGCTCATATTGATGCCTACATTAGGTATTTCCTGTCAACGCCCATGCAGCTGTAGCACATTTGATAAACCTTTCAGCTATGTACCAGTCACAAAGAAGGCTCGGCAGTATCGAACAAGAATGTAATATAAATCAACGTGCATAAAGCTCGTATAGAAGTGCCTGCTGGTCATTGGCATTATGAAATAACAAACACATCAACCTACCTGTGACTACTCCACACATTGTTCCCCCACTGGCAACAGCCTTCACTTTTCCAAAGGGGAAGTTTAGGTTCCTTGCAAAGCACATCTGCAAAAACAAATTTCATAGCTTTACGTGCAGCAGTGACATAGACATCAGCACTACCATACTCTTCGTGGCATCCGGATGCCTTCCGTACCAAATAGATTAACACCGCACTCACCAACATGCCTTACTCGGAGTCCCTGCTCGACTCCGATGACGATTGTTAATGGCATTCCCTTTGAATTGGTGTGGTGAAAAATAATTGCCTAGCCTGTGTGAGCTACTAAATGTCACCATATTGTAATCTAGCATTCTATCTACTATCTCTGCTCTATCATCTAAAAATGACCTATGCCTTTTATGATTTTGTCACCATCTCTTCCCTCCTTTGCCACTGTCCAATTAACACTCCCATTGGCTTTGAACCACAGCACTTCTGGGGCGGTATTCTGTAAGAGTCCAATTAGTGGACCGTCCATTTCGGCGGTCGCTGATTGGCTGCTGCTTCACGTGCAGGAAGGAGACTGGCTGTCACCTTCCTGCACGTGAAGCAGCAGCCAATCAGCGACAGTCGAAATGGACGGTCCACTAATTGGACTCTTACAGAATACCGCCCCTGGAAAGTGGATGTTCCCTATGGTTCTGGCTGGATGAATCTCCTGGCATTCCATTACGAAGTGGTGAGTCATCTGTGGATTTTTTTTTTCTGCAGCAAACGAACGTCTCATCCTTTTGCGAATATTTGCTCCTGTATGTTCTTGTCCTGAGGCAGCCAGCTCGGGTCTCAAAAAGCAAGGCCTTCTGTGCTATCATACAAATTTTCTTTCCAGGTTTCTTGTTTGCCGCATTTGTCAAATGCTATGACCTCTTTTTCCAAGAGGAGTGCAGAGACACCTCTTGACTGAAGTGCCCAGTGTCCTTCAGTAATGCTCGTTGGCAATTCATGCGATGAGGAGTTGCTTGAGGAACGCACATGTGGTCTAGCGCATTCGAGTAGACCCGAAAACGTGTGATTACAAAACTAAATATCGCGAATTGTTGAGACGCATGACTGAAGGGCAGTTTTTGCTCCTGCAGGTGGCACCGTCCGCCACTTCATGCACTTCAAAAGGAGCTTTGAATTGAGGCATGTTTGTGAGAATTTTGTGACAAATTTGTGTATAGTTCCAAAAACATGTTGAGAGCTTTCTTATGAAGGTACCAAGCGAACAATGTGTGCCAGAGAAGCCGTGTCGTGTTTCAGAAGTAAAATAAAGAACTTGCACTACGACTGGACCCAGACATTTGTGACTTTTGGCTCTTGCAAGATGGCAATGAAGTCCAACACAGTCCTAATTAGTGAAAGAATCCCAGAAATATGTCTGATAAATCACATGGACTTCAAACCCGTACTATGGCATTATATATACAGTGTTGTGCAGCATGTTCAGCCACTGTGTCATCAAGTATGTAACTTAAACCTTTGCAATTTGTTTGAAACCTGCTCTGATAAAAAGAGGCCATGAGGATGGCCTCAATAATGCCATAAAAGCCACTATCATCACAAAAGCCATGCTGTAATACACACCTGCTTGTCGTCTGTCTGCCGTCCAAACTGACCGTATTCAGAATTACCCCAGCCAAAGAGGTCACCAGAGTCTGCAAGACAGTCATATGTATAAGCTTTACAGAATCTTCATTACTCACATTAAAGTATAAGAAGAGGCCAAGGCTATCGCTGTAACTAACAGTCAACCATAAAGACCTTAGATGAAGGCACTTGGACCATAAGGCTTACTTTACAAGAACGAAGAGTACACCAGGTCACACTTGGTAGCAATAGCGAAAAAAGCAACAATGCAGGCCTTCAACAAAAGTTTGAAGGCTGGTATGTACTCTCCTGAGCAATATGAAAGGGAACGCACAAATTACCTACGAGAGGCCATAGAAGCTGAATGCACACGTTCCGCATAAGAGTGATTAAAGGGACTAAATGTTCAAGAAATCTGCTTGTTACACACTGACATGTCAGTTTCCAGTCCACACCAAATGAGTAATCGTTGCTTAAAGATGAATTCAATATCCCATCTCATATTACATGCCACTGTACAACCAGAACTGGCTTGAAGCTGAGTAGTGTGGCTCTCATTGTAGCACTCAAAAGGTCTGAAGGGAAAAAAACGAGAAAAAAAAAAAAAAAAACTCCTCCCGCCACTTCGTAGTTCTAGAGCACTAGGAATGCCCAGGGATCCCATCACTTGGTCCAGCATCAGCTGCAATCATGCATGCAATGACCCAGGAACTCTCATGGCTAAGCATCAATGTTGTGAAAACTGGTGCTTTATCTGGTCACCACGCAAACATTTATGCTAATTGTGCATTATGCTAATTACACATTTATGCTCAGGGGTGGAGAGCTTCTGCAGGAACCTCACTGCACATTGGCTCGTGCCAATTTGCGAACCTGACTAACGGATACTGGATACAGTGGGCACATTTTGGCCTCATACACTACTTTACTACGATAAGGTTTGATTGTAGGGTAAAAAAGTCATTTGACAGCATCATGTCAATGTACAACATGGCCCACTGTTAAAGGAACACCTGATAAAAATGTCAACACCAATTACTACTCACATTAGACAAGAAGGTGTCCGCAATCATCTTTTATCAATCGACGTTTATTTATAATTAATTTTATGAGCCACCAATTTTCTTAAAATGGGAAGACTCCTCAAAGTTACGTAAAACTGAGTACTAAGATCCCATTAATAGTGGACTGTACTGTACATCTACCACAAAAGCAACTTACCAGACATGGCCAGGATGCAGTCTACGGTGCCAGCTATCCGGACTATACGGACTCCACTGAGGTCCCCGTTGACACGCTGTGGTGTGCCTTGGCTGCCCTGAATGCCCAGCCCAGTCTGTCCGTCAGCGCTCCATCCACAGCTGTACACTGCCCCTTCGCCCGTGAGGAAGAGTGTGTGGTCCTGCCCACAAACCACCTTCATGGGAGAGGAGAATGCATTGAAATTGAGCTGTGGTTTGGTCTGCCTTATCCGTAACCCAAGGTTTCTCTGTGAATGCAAGTGTGTGCACGTGTAGAGATTGTGCTGTGGCAAGGTAGCAAATATGGATAGTTGGTTGTGAATCATATTAAAAAGTGCCTAAACCACTCTGAGCTCAAAAATTTTTCAAGCTAAGCTTGTACTGCCTCACTCGTGTCGGCGAACAAAAAAACCCAAACTGCGCGAAAATAAAAATTGCTTGTCGGGCTGCAGATTCGAACCACCGACCTTCGGGTTGCGAGACCACCATGCGATTCAGCCACTCTCGGTTCATCATATGCGCCCTTTAAAGCGGGATTTTATATGCATGATGAAGCAGGCACAGTGCAAGGCACGCGCCCGTAACATGTGCACGCTCGGCAAACGAAGATGTTTTGCATAGAGGCTCCACCGCTGCAGAAACCTTACACAATGGGTTTAGAAATGACAGATGGGCTAATCACAGGCGTCCCCTCCCTCCAGAGGAGGGATGGGTTAGGCCTGATGTAAACTGTAACATCCATTACTGATAAGACATTTCTCATTGCTTACAGCAGTCCTGTCCCCACTGTGCGGTGGCAAAACTGCCGAAGGTCAACGCTTTCAGACGGTGTATGAAACAGCTCCACCAACCCAACCTACAACGTTAGCCTGCAACCTCAACAATAAACAACCGTTTCTCATTCACCAACAACCCCCATGTCTCTTCAATGTGTCTCAAACGCTCAAAAATCTAACCAACCCCTCCCCTAGGGTTGGATAAGCTTCGTGTGCACCCCTGCAGGGAGGGGCTTAAATTTTATTTACACATTTCACTTTATTCCATCTCACCAATTCTGTGCACTACAGCAAAAGCTACGGGTCGCGTTACCCAACCAGAATAGAGAACCAGAAGGACTCAATTATCTGCCTCTGATCACTCCCTGTGCAACGCCAGCTTAATGGAACCGTCACAAATAGATCAAAGACGCACAAAGGGCAAGCCCTCACCCCTGCTTAGAACACACAGCTGGCTCCCGTGACGTTGGCGCTCTCGTCCCTTGTTGATCAACCAATCGACAACTTTTACCCTGACATATCAAGTGTGTGACCCTACTGACATCACAACGTGCGAAGAAGGGACCGGGAAATCCCAGAAAGAAGCATGGGATTATTTTTTTAAAATTTGTGCTTGCCCTGCAGTGCATAGCGTTGCCATGTTCGCCAAAGATGATAGTCACAACATTCTGTACATGATGCATGTGCTCATTTAAATTGCGTTCAAAATGTCACAGGTTGTTTAGGGGCCATTTTACAGCACTAACAACGAGATTAAAAAAAAAAAAAAGAAAGAAGATCTGACAGACACAAGTGCTGTGTCTACCTGCCTTCTTATTTGTTAACTGTTAGTGCTTTTGCTAGTCCTTAGGAATGCACACATTGTGTGTTTGAAAATGCTTTCACTCATCCCTTTATTTAAAGTAACCCTGTTAACTCTAATCTACGGCTTCCATATCATTCGTAAGGCAACTATCCTACACCCTGAGGTAAACACTACTGCCACATCCATTGTCGCTATGTAGAAGTTTGGTGTGTAGGTTATCGTGAAAGTGACACCACTTCAACTCTGTAACTTCAGAGTTTTCAGAATGAAAGAACACATTTAGACTTGAACAAAACACTGTTACTTGTTGAGATTCCCCTATAGACTTAAGCGCTTATTCCAGCCAGGACATTAGATTACAGAGAATAGAGATTGTACCTGTATAAGGTAATTCATTCAGCTTTAGTGTCCCATTTAAGAACAATATTTAGAGTTTCTAAAATGTCTAAATGTCTTTCATTGTTTTTTAAACAGCTGTAGCTTGCACGATATTTGTTGCATTAAGAATTTTTGCAAAACAGGAAATGAAAAAGCCTCTCTGCACTATCATGCAGATAATTATGCATGCAAAAATATGAGATACTCAAGATTCAAGAACATACATCGGTAATTTTTCCAGGAATGCCTTGAACCTGACGAGGGGTGGCACAGCTTTCAGGGCTCTCGTCTGGCACAACTGGTCGACCACACTGTCCAAATGAGTTGTTCCCAAATGAAAATGCTGTCAAAGCAGAGGTGATAATTTGATAAGTTGTGATGAAGGTCAAGTCAGCACACTGTGGCCAAAATACAATCTAAAATAACTTAAAATTTCTTCATGATAGTCAGCTAACACATAACAAAGTTATATTTCATCAGAACTAAATGTGGACAGGCAGAGCGAAATGCGAGCACTCTTTATATATGCCATTACTTGAGACTTCAATGTGCAGACAGCTGTTAAATGCATATTAAACATGGCCTTAAATGATAAAACATGAATCATGCCACTCATCACGCAATACAATACAGAAATGCACAAGTGGTGCATACAGTACATTTTTGCTCACATACACAGTACACGTTCAATTCTGGCCTAGTAATAGTGCATCTTCAAGTTAAACTGTTCAATTATGAGTGCCTGTTACTTCAATAATGTTTTCTGCAATCATTATTTTAATGTTAAATTCTTGATTCTAGCAGAATGAGATAACAAAGCCACAGTTTTTTCCTATGCAGTCAACTTGACATTGCTCAATGCATCATTCTAAGCAGCTCAAGTGGGCATGTATATTTTCATTATGCATGAAGCACGTGCTAAAGTATGTAAACCCTGTAACAGAAGGCAGGTAACCATGTTAATCAGACATATGCACAGACAAAATAGAAAAAACATTAGCTCTCCTTTAGACAGCCAGATGACATAACATGACAATTATCACAGCCTCCTTGTTAACATATTCAAATATGCAATAGGCCATATTTTAAACCCAGAAGGCTACATTATCGAACTAACTATGGACGAAGTGGAAAAATATGCATAAAGAATTAGATGAACTCACATGACATCAGTGAGGACATGAAAGCAGACTCACACACTTTGTTGCATTTAGAGTGAAATACCGAAGCAATGATGCATAGTAAATGGCAAAATTTCTTGATAGCTCTCATAAATGTTGCACAGAAAAATCTACACAATCATTTTATGAACGAACTTACCACCTTCCTTGTCAGTAAGCACTATGCTGTGTGAACGGCCACAAGCAACACGTAAGATGCGTGTTGACTCACTTCTTAACGGAAGTGGAATGCCCACTGGCTCAGTCAACACCTTCAGGGGGTGCCCTAAGGAAAGTGAGCAGCAGAAGAGCAGGTAAGCACAACCCACCCAGAAGCAGAGAGTGAAAAACAACAAACTACGCAGGGTGCTATATTCCACTGACGCTATATAAGAATGACCATAAGACTGCAGCTGAGCTATATTTGGCACTACGAGTTTCTGCTCAAGACTTGACTTATCGCTTCTTGTTTAAAAAATGCTTTAAGGTCTGCCGGGTAAGCCATGTCTGTTGGTGTTTGTTGCCTAATTAGATTAAATTACACTCTGGGGTTTTACGTGCCAAAACCATGATATGATCATAAGGCATGTTGTAGTGAACTCCAGACTATTTTTGACTACCTCGAATCCTTTAACGTGCACCTAAATCTAGGTACATGAGTGTTTTTGCACTTCGCCCGCGTCACAATGTGGTTGCGGCAGCTGAAATTGAACCCGCTCAGCAGCGCAACAACATAACCTCTAAGCTACGATGGCAGGTTGTTAGCAAGCCTACAAACAGCTTATGTGAGAATAGCGTTATGGTATCAGTTCAAAATGTTGCACTTGCCATGTTGGCTCGGTGGCACTGGTGTTCTGCTGATGAGTACAATATTTGAGTTCAATTTCTGGCTGTGACAGCTGCATTTTAATGAGATGGCGTGTAAGTATGCTTATGCGTTTATATTTAGGTGGATGTCAAAAATCTCAGATGGTCAAATTTAGTTCAGAGCCCTCTATGTGGCCCCAATTTCTTGGGCGTTAAACCACATCAATTGATTAATAATGTCAGTTCTGGCCTAGTCAAGCAATGGGTGGTGGCAGCAGTTAGCACACGCCACCATAATAACCAAGAAGCAAACTTTAGCAAACCCAAGCAGCGGAAGTGCACTTTTTTACGCGGTTGTAAAGGAACTACTGTCACTATAAAGCTGCCTAAAACAAATCCTTGCCTTTGCGAACACACTGATAGCCCAGCTGGAAGTCAGTGTTGATGCCAGTGCCAAAAACCTTGTTCGAGTTCTTAACTTTGTCTTCTTGCGCCGACAGCAAAGTGAATCCGTAGCCACAGGCCACATCGTCAACCTACAAACAATAAATGTGAGATTAACACAATATATGGAACACAGTAGCTGGGGAAACATGTTCACAAAGTGGGAACTGTGCATTCAGTCAGAATGTGGTATCCAGTCTGACTGTGCCATCTTTCATAAGGGATGCAATGTAAATTGATTAGAATGCAATGTAAATTGACTAAGGTAAGTCAATGGAGAAATGAGGGCTCATGCTTGAGCCTGTTTTCCAGACTTGTCAGATAATAAACGTGCCAAGAGAGTAAGCTGGCAACGTATGCTAGTAGCGACTACATGAACACCTTATACGTCACAGCAAGTTGATAACGTGTATATTTTAGCACAGAACTATGTAACCTTTATGCTGATCAGTAAATCTTAGATGAATTTTTTATTCTTAAATTAATTTTCTTAACTTGAAACAGCACCCTCTTTAACGCCTCTGAGCTTGACAGAAAGTAATTAAACACATCCAAAGGCACTGACAGTAGCTGAGAGCACTAAGTAAACGCAGATCACACTAAATTAAACGATCGAATGACGAACCGGCTTGATCGGATTAGCCCATTTCCAACTGATAGCAGCCGGTTGCTGCAAATTTCTACAGGCTATAGCTGGTGAGGCTATAGTGAGGATGGGGTGCTAATTGTGTTGAGACGGCCGGTTCCAGGTGAACACTCCTAGTAGGTTGCAGCTAGAAAATCAGACTGACGCGAACGCCGGTGCATCTGTAACGTGGAATGTAACGATGTCACGTTTCAGTAAGTGTGCGGTATGCTTCTGAACGTACAAACATGTGAACTGAAAGGGCATACTACCGTGAAGAACTCGGAGAAAGGCAGCTTGTACGGCTTGTTGTGGCTGGACCTGGGCGCATGTCCGAGCTTCGGTCGCACAAGCTTGTCATGACCTAGAGCACCCGTCAGACAACTTCCCCAGGCGTACACCCGTTTACGACGCTTGCTTTTTTTCGCCCGTGTACTGAAACACTGGCATCTGATCATCAGAGGTCGGTGCATCGCGGGCTTTCGTGCGGTTCTCACGATGACTGTCCATCACGCCTGTGCCGCATGGACACAACAGAGAACGCAGCTGCCTGATCGCCGGGGCTCGCGTCAAAACAGTCGTGCCGTTCATGACTGCGCAAAGTTCGAGGCACCAGCAAGTAATACACCTTTAGCTATTATGGTCACAGGACTTAAGACTGCCAAATACCACGAATATAGAGCGGCGCTAACGCTACAACGGCTACAGCCATGCCATGCTACAGCAGACAGCATGAGGAGAGCGCCAAAAAACAAACAATATAGCGCCACAACTATTTCGACAGGTGGTAATTATTTTAAATTAATTTTCAGAAAACTATTACTATTATAACTTACTATGCTTAAGAGAGCTAATTTAATTTAAGGATGCTGCGTTGAGGTATGATTATAGTATACTTGTTAGCTTTGTTGTTACTGGTCAGATGTCGCCACCGACATAAGTACCAAAAGCTATGCAATTTGGCGCGCGTTCTGTGGCGCTACATTCGATTTGACACCGGTGCAATATAATCATGACGCAAACGCATGCAGTATGTTCTGCCACAAACGGCTGGTGCGGGCTACGTGTGCGATCTCAGGTTAGATGGACACTGCTTTTGCAAGACAAGAAGGAAAACAGAAGGATGAAGAGCACTCAAGTGGGAAACAAGGTGAGGCACAAGGTGAAGTTCTGGCATGTCTGAAAAAAAGAGGGAGAAAGGGGGTTGTAGGCAGAGTTCTGTCTGGATCTGACCGATCCGACAGTGCAGAACGAACGACATTGAACTTGAGCGGCGAGGAAATCGTCTACAAAAGCCCTTCGCCCGTTCGATCACGAGGGCAAAGAACGACAAGGTCAACGCGACTAAGACAACAAAGTAGGCGTGCATGTTGTATATTTAGGCGCGTTCGTCACAGTACATAACACAGCCAAGGACGATTACCCGTCTGCGGTGCTTTTCCCCGCTCTACGTAGCAGCTGCACCAACGCGGGGCGCGACCTTCGGTCGCCTCAGAACCACGGACGGCTTTAACCGTACGTAGAGCTCGATTTAATCGGTCGCACAGCCTCTAAACCGAGGTGGACGTAGAGGGCAGACAATTTTCCTCGGAAGTGTAGTATATAGAAAGAAGATTGCCCAGTGCACCGCTGTTTTGCAGGGTGCAAACAGCGGTGCACTGGGTGCACACAGTGCACAGGGTGCACTGTGTGTTTATTTTTCAATGTTTGAAGTGCTGAACTTCTCGACGAAAGCGCACATGCTGCAAGGACGGGGAACCAATCACAACGCGGATCGTTAGACACGTCACCGTGGCCTGCCTACTCATTATGGAACTGCAGGGCACACACTGCCCACTCACTTTTCGTTTTGATAATGTAACGGCACTCAAACGCAAAAAAAAAAAAAAAAAAAAAAAAAAAAAATCTTTCACGAAAACAGTTTCTAAATTGTTTTACTTTTTTTTTTTTTTTTTCACCAAAGCGGGCGAACTGATGCCAAGAATAAACCAGTCCTCCACTATAGAGCAGACGATAATCGCAGTTGCCGCGCCCAGTGCATGATATGAAACGGCAATGTGAAGTTCGCATTTGCGGAAATCGTACCATGCGAAAAATGCAGTGTAACATCGCACCACGTGAAACAGGCGCAAGGAAGTCCGAAGTGGCTGTCAAGCTCTTGACAGCACTAAGAAAACTTTAATGTATAATAACGGCTCAGTGCATATATACTTAACATCGGGCAATATTTTCTCTTTTCTTATGCACTTGTTCTACAAACTTGTTCGATTTTGACTGTGCGTGTATGCAGAGGCCTAGAGATGAAGTCTAAAACTTTATTTCTTGAATCAGGTTAGGGCGCACTAATTGAACGGTACCTACGTCATATACCTACATGCTTGCACCTTTGAGCTCGCGTGGTATTGTACCACACACTGAAAAGAGCGCAAAATACACACACCAACGAGGAGGTGGCACAAGCGCTTACTGGCAACTGAATGTTTTATTCAGCACTGGTTAAAATATTTAGTGGACTTTAGTGGAATATAGTATTAGCACAACGGGACATAACCTACTAGCTAAAGCGAATTCCTTGACGAGAGTTTACTGTTGGGCCAGTTGGTACCAGTAGCGCACCCAGGATCTCTGCCAGGGGGGGGTTGACAGTTGGCCAATACCATCTAAACAGCGCTAATTTCACTTTCTTCGGGGGAAATAGTCAAAAAATGCGCTTTTTGCGAGTGTGCAGACGATTGCGCGTCTTACATCTTAGTTGCAGTACTCCAATGCGTAAGGAAAGAAAAGGGGTTAAACAAAAGAGGGGGGTTAAGTCGGCCTCAGGGGGGGGGGGGGGGTTACAACCCCCGAATCACCCCCCGTCGGTGCGCCACTGGTTGGTACATATGGTGCTTTAGAACGTAAACGGCGCAAAGAACTATAGACAAACGTTAAATCAATACAGAACTTTAGACTACCCTTCTCGAAAGATGACGACGTTTATTTTTGCAAGAGACGACTTAGTTGTAGAGAAAATGACCGCTGAAGTGGCTGCGCAGTCCATCCACAGTCGAAATCGCCCGCCTCGAATGGGGTGATCTACGTGTAGCAGAACTACAATACGCTGATGGTCTACAAGGTCACCCCTCTGCAGGATGCTACCGCATGCTTTGAATCAGAAGGCCGTATAGAGAGGGCGTCGCAATCCCACAATTATTAATGGCATATTGGGAGAACCACAGAGAAACACACTAACGTAAAGAGCGGACACTCGAGCCCCTTTCGCGACCGAGCAAGTATATGGGGTCTGACACCCCGCCAGGCGGCGTAGCGATATCTGCTTTCACTTCACCTCAAAGATAGAAGCTTATCATACATCCACCGCGTTGCAACCACGCGTCCCTCTCGTGTCCCTTCTATGCGCGTGCCGTTTCCACATAGACGTTGATGCTGCGCCCATACAGAAACGTTAGTATGTTTGTCTATGGGAGAACTTCAATATGACTTCAGAATCGGTAGGCGTCTGGATGGTAACTTACTTGTTCTTACTCAGCGTATTGAAATATTCCGAGAAAAAAAAGGAGACCGTTACATGGTGCTTTTTGCAGCGAGAGCTACATTGGCCGCATTCTCGCCGTTTCGCTGTGGCCGGTGGCCGCAGTGGCTTAGCTCGGCTATGCCAGGATATACGTAGCGTTAGCAAAGGTTCAGCTGATTATTCTTAGCTTTCCTGGTTGTCTAGATTGTCAAGGATTAGCTTGATTGTCATGCTTACTGCTGCTCCAATGACACACACAAACGCCAGTCAGAAGCGCAGCGGCTCCAGCGCAGTGTCAGACGGCGACCCTGCACAGCGAGCGCGCGCCGGCGCAGTGCGCCTACCACGGCTACGACGTCACTCCTCTGGAACGCGCAGACCGGTGGCGGTGAGTCGCGCGCGGGCGGCGGCGGAGTGCGCGAGAGGTGCCGGCTCCGGTGGCTACGGTGCGCAAGCCCTGTGACATCACTGATCCTTGCGCATGCGCAGCACGGCTCTTGATGTGCCGCGCGAAACGGGCTTGGCTAGGCCAGTGTAGCTAACGCTACAATAACGCTACAAAAGGAGACCGTTACATGTGCTTTTTGCAGCGAGAGCTACATTGGCCGCATTCTCGCCGTTTCGCTGTGGCCGGTGGCCGCACCGCGAGCTGAGCCGTTGCCTAACAACCGCCGCAGTTGGCAGCGCCGCTCGCTGTGCCATCTGGCGTCGTCTGCTCGAGTTACCATGGAGCGGCGAGTGAGTGAGTGAAAAACATTTATTGTCGCTATATACAAAGAGAGAGTTTGGGACGAGCCAGAAGTACACAAAGCCCCGTACAAAGTCTAGGAGGGATTCCTATTCCGGGACCCTGTGGCTTTTGCGGCAGCCCGGGCTCGGTCCACCAGGGCACGTTTGTCCTGTATGGTCGAGCAGCCGAGCAGGGCAGCCTCCAGCTCTCTCGGGAAGGATGGGGGTGGGGGAGGTAGGCCGGGTTGTTGGGGCTGCCCATACCATGTGGTAGGTGTCCGCGGACACGTTCCACAGTGCGGGCACTCGCCTGAAAAGCTGAATTAAAATGCTTCAGTACTGTCGGGCACGGTACTAACAACGAGATTAAGACTTTCAAAATAAATGCGTTGCCCTTTAAACAATGTTGGTCTTTAATGTACACCGTAACTTAACGAGATGGTAACAACGAAATGAGCACTCAGACGTACGAAGCTAAGCGCTAAAGATGTAACCGTAGAGAGAACCGTACCGGAGCGAGCGTGTATGCCAACGAGGACCGCAACATTTGTGGGATATTCTGGAAGGGGAACGACTGTATAAGCTTTTGGGGAGATTTACCTATAGAAAATACCGTTTGCGTTAAACGGGAAGGGATGAGGAGCGAGGAGAAAGTTGATATCAACAAGGGACGGAGGCAGGGATGCTGCTGGTATGATGTAAAAAGGATGAAAGGGCGCTAGAAGGAATCAATTATCGGGTTTAATCTCTATACAAACAGGCGGGTACAATAGTAGAGCAGCAGCTTCCAGGTTTGTTTTATGCGGACCACATTGGGTGGCTGCTAACAGACAAATTGGTATGCAACGTCTGGCTAATTGTATATACGTGGACAGGAGGTCGAGAATTTAGGTTAACATTTACCGTTAGAAAATTAGGTTTTATGGTATTCAATGAACGTAGTGAACAGACAGTGTCAATACAGGGCCAGGAAATACCTCGGGTAAAAGAGTACAAATACCTGGTGTATGGATAATCGAATGCAATCCTATATGGAAACATAGAAAAAAAAAGCAAAGGGGAAGAGAAACGCGGCCATAATGAAA